>NC_051214.1:39091458-39391458 GCF_015220715.1 Pygocentrus nattereri | reverse complement strand
AATTAGTTTTTTATTGCTGTCGATACACTTCCTGTGTTAACATCTGCTACCCACTAGAGGGAAACCATATGCCTCTTTAATGTTGACTAACTGGGTTCATCAGTTGTCGTTACTGAATGACGATAACAGTATTTTTAAAATCTGTATTTTACTGTACAGCACAGACTGTGAATTGGTACTTAATACACCAGTAACTATTTGAAGGGCTCATTTAACATTGTTTTAAATAGTCAGTGCAATCCGTTTCTGTGTGACTTCAAATTGAAGTAACAGGGTTTAGGCAATCAGTTACTAGCGTCAGTGGGATTCATTACTGTAATTTACACTTACACAATGTATAGAAACTGACTGTAGTCAGTCCAACCTTCTTACCAGTCTCCAGCATGGTCACTATTGTTGCTGGATTATGCTAATCCACCTCCCCTGCTCTTTTCTGAGTCAGCAGTAATTAATTGTGCAAGCTCTTTTGTAAGAAAGTGTTTCCAGTCTAGAGGAGTTTTAGAGTTTGCATACATGCTGTTTATCTAATCAAACTATAATTGATGGAGCAGATTTGATTGAGACCTGTTTAGTACTGCACTCCTCTCTACAAAACCTGTACTAGGTTTGTGTTGGTTAATGTAGCATTATAAGCCACTGAAGTGTTTGGTTTTTTATTTATTTATTTATTTATTTATTTTTCTTACATTGTTTGGTTTTCATAAGACTGAGGGATCTTTTGTGTTCCGGCCACTATGTCATGTACACTAACAGTCAAAAGTTTATGCACATCAAAGAAGGGGGTTTGCATCTTTTTACTGTTTTCCACACTTTAGAATAAAATAGGTGAAGACAAGTGCAAATTGTAAAGTTTTTTAGCATTGAGGGAAAAATGGCAGAAATATAAATATTTAACAGAAAATCACACCAAAGTCTTTTATTAAAGCTGTAACACAAGCTCTCTTCAGAAGACTTTGAGGAGGCAGTGTGCCGAAGCCTAGTCTTAAAAATTGGTTGCTTTTTCTGCTTCTCACTTCTCTGTTTGACTTTCAGGTTTTCTCCTTTTTTTTTGGTCTGTTTCCTTTTCTAAGTAAGGGCTTCTTGACAGCTGCACATCTTTTCAGACCCTTAGTGTTGAGTTGTCTTCTCACAGTGGACAGAAACGCCTACGGATTTTAAGAAACTGCTGTTTTTAACGTTCCCGTTTTGCTGTGCGTTGCTAGGTTGTCTTATTTCTGATATGATTAAAAACACCTCCTGTACACTATTAACTTGTACTTAATGGCCAATTAGACTGGAAACAAAGCAAATGAATAGTGAAGGTTGAATGTCGAGTTTTAGATCAAAATGTCATTGAATTAGGTGTGTCAAAGCTTTTGACTGGCAGTGCATGTATATTTACAACCTGTTTGGTGTCTTTTAACAGTCCAAGTGCCTTTGAAGGCAAAATGACATATGGCAAAAGTTAACTATATCAATTTCACATAATTTCTGAAGAACAGCTGTTGTGGAGTCTGCTTGGTGGACACATGGACACTTAGTCATCGACCCATTACTGACTCAGTAATGACTGCATCATTATGCCTGTTCTTCTCTACAAACTGTTAAACTCTACAAGCACTTTAAGGTTCAGCCCTGTTTGGTAACAGTATAAATCATCGTTAGTATTTTAGTACTAAAGTTAGTTAGTATCTGTTGGTAGTATGATCTACTAATAGCTTACTTCTAACTAAGACAGCAGACATACAGGTTTGCCTGCACTGTAAAAAGAAAAGAGAACCACACTGCCTGTAGTACTTGCACTGTAATGTGTTTGTACTTCCAGCAAAACTTTTGTGTTCTCTGGTCAGTGTCTTATCACCAATGATTAAGCGCGCTTACTCCTGTTTCTCATGCTAGGCCTCGGTCATGTCTGGACAAGAATAGCCTCGAAGGTCAGAGTTCAGAGACCCTGAGTTTTTTTCTTTTTGAATACTGGTTCCCAAGCACCTACACCTCACTTCTCCTGACCATTTGGAGCGGTCTGCTTATGAACCCCGCTCTGAGAAGCCATTAAAGCGATTGGAGGGTAGAAATTTCACAGGGCGGTGTGTTAGCCTGCTGTGAAGACCCCTCCAGCAGGATAATCATCCCTACTGGAGGTGTGAACTGGCCAGGAACTGGCCCAAGGGAGGAGGGGTGCGTCAGATTCTAACCTCCAGAACACGCACACAAACATCATCCTGTCACTTGACTTGGACTTTCCCAGAGTAATCACTGCACCATAAGTGTTGGGTATTAGCTTATTTAGCATCCTGATAAGCTCTCATGTTTACACACGGGGCACCTGATCCTGATGGACGGCCATGAACACTGTTGACTTCCCTGTGTATATGTAAACACTGTAGACGCAGCAGGGTGTTTTGTGTTTGTGTGCATTAGATTGTGTGTGTGCTGAAGTATTTTCATATAATAAGTGTTTCCAGTTGACATTATGGAAGAAAGGGCCCTTACTTGGAAGAACAGGGTTTTCAGAGGAAAATGTGATGAAAGTGATCATAAGAAAGGGTGTAACAATGTATTGTGACATTGTGATGAAAAAAATGTGCATAACAGAGAACATTCTGTTAATATGGCATCAAATGCAACTGCATTGTTTGGGCACCAAAGAGTCAGCAGCCAGCATCGATCAGCAACCTTCACCAGCATGTTCATTAGTAAGTAAGCATGGACACAGCCGTCATTTTTCTTCATTCAACTTTTGTTCGAGATGTTGTGAGAATAATGTGAGAATCGAATCGTGAGAAGAGCATATAGTTACATTTTAAGGATATAGTTACATGTAAGTACATAGATTACATTGGTAGTAATACTAACTGATCCTCACTCGTTGTCATTACTTCATAGCCATGTTAGTGGTTTTGAGCAAAGTTATTTTAGTGTTAGACTTTAGATTAGATAGGTTATGCTATGCTATGTTTTCATTTCCAGTTAACATTAGCAAGGAAAGGGCCCTTACTAGGAAAAAAAAAAGTTTTCAGAGGAAAAACATGATACAAGTGATGACAAAGAGGGACCCATCAGCTTTGGAAGCCACAGTAAAGGAATAAGGCACAGAGGGTGTATGGACTCTTGATAACTAGCCCCTAGTCATTTTCATTCACTCATAACCCGGTTAAAGGTTTTGGGCAAAGTGTTTTTTGATATTACTAGAGCAGGATATGCTAAACTATGTTTTTCCTTCCAGCTGACATTAGGAAGAAAAGGACCCAAACCAGGAGGAAAAGGTTTTCACAGGATAAATAAAAGATGAAAGTGGTGCCAGTGGAGGACTCGTCAGATTTAGATGCTTGGCAAAAATAGTAAAGGAATTTTTGTGTTTACAATGTGAATGTTGGTTATAACGAATGGATCCAAGTTAGCATTATGAAGAATAACCATGCTAACTCATTCCTATTGTCATTAATTCATAACCATGTTAGGCGTTTTGGCCAAAGAGTTATTTTGATAGAGTTTAGATAAAGAAGTCAGTAATGCTAAACTACGTTTTCATTTCCCATTGACCTTAGCGAGGAAAGGGCTCTTCCTAGGAAGAAAAGTTGTTCAGAGGAAAAACATGATAAAAGTGATAAAAGTGATAACAGTGTGGGACCTGCTGACTTTGGGTGATCTAATTAAATGATAAAGCATAGATGGCGCATAGTGGATCCCAGTTAGCATCATGTGAATTAATCATGCTACCTGGTCCCCACTCATTTGCATTAATTTATAGCCAAGTTTGAGGGTTAGAGGAAAGAGTTCTTTTGACATTAGACTATGGATAAAGAAGCAGGATACGCTGAACTGTGTTTTCATTTGCAGTTGAAATTAGCAAGAACAGGATCCTTACTGAGGGGTAAATGTTTTCAGATGATAGCAGTGCTCCAGATCAATGACCTGGTTGAACTTTGGATGCTGCAAATGGCAGAGGAAATATTCCTTAAAAATGCCAGTGTTGCTAATGATGATTGACACATAATGGATTCAAGTCAGCATCATGTAGATTAATCATGCTAACGGAACCCCACTCATTTTCATTATAGCCACTCTTCAGACAAAGGGGGGATATTGTAGATCTTGCTCCACTTAACTGTGCGCCTGAAGGCTGAAGTGTTTTGGAGGGAAACCCCACAGTGCAGGAAGGGTGCTGGAACCCCACTGAGCTGGGAGTTTCCCTCTCTTTGCTTTTAGAGACAGTTTGTCACTCCCGCCCTTCTGTCCCTTAACTGACAAAGCAAAAACGGTTAATCAAAACAACACAACCGTTTCAGTTCCTACATTAAACCTGGCATGCACTTCGTGAATTAAAAGGAAGTAGACTATTTATAGGCCTTGAAATGCCACCATCATTCCCTGAAAGAGGTAGTGCATTGAATTTACACAATTCAAACATGTACGTCATTTTAATATATGAATAAAATTTACTAAAAAAAAGTCATATTCTTTATGTGTAAACAACATACTTGAACAAATTATTGATTGAAAGATTGGCTGATTGAAAACTCCACTATATTGAATGCAAAACATTTCAATCCAGTATGTTATTGTACTATATTATTCAACGTATACACCTATAGTTTATAATTTGTTTATCTTAAAAAAATACACGTACTGTTTGCTCTATAACCACAGACCTATAACCAAGACCTGTTTCTGTATGCATGAAATCACATTACAGTTTTAAACTTCAGCAGGCAAAGCACATATTCTGCAAAGCCCATAGGGGAGCTGGTAAATAAGGAGTAGCTTCTCAAATGTCCACCTCATGTTTCTGATTCAGCTGCTGGTCCTCAGGAGGTAACTGTATTTAAAAGGCTCACTGCTGTGCTTTTCAAAACGCCCTCCATCCCCCGCGCCTCTCTGAGAACTGTTTCAGAACTTACACCAGATAGCCCCTCCCCACCACCACTCCCCACAGCTCAGCTTTTCATTTGAATTTTGGCTCTGAGCTCCCTTTCTAAACGACTTCTTGCAGGGTCAACTGAAGTGTGCCTAAACGTGGAGACAGGTGTTCTAACTGCACGCCTGCAATACCTGAGATACTCCAGAGAACTGTGGGGCAGTATTTAACCAAGATGGTTTGAGTTAAAAGCATGTCAGCTTTAATTGTTAATACCTTTCTGTTTTTCATCAAGCACTGCTGTCTCTCTCTCTCTCTCTCTCTCTCTCTCTCTCTCTCTCTCTCTCTCTCTTTCTCTCTCTCTATGCCTCTCTTCTCTCTTCTCTCTCTCCCTGTGTATGTCTGTTTGCCTCTCATATGTTTGTCCTCTCCTTCTATCTGCCTGTCTGTTGCTGTATCTCTTTTTCTCTGCTCGCTCTTTTCCTAGCCTTTCTTCCCTTGCTTTTTTCTTTTACTACACACACACACACATACACTCTATCTTTCCTCTCTTTTTTCCTCTTTTGCTCAATTTATCTCTTCTCTCTTGCCCTCTTTTCTATTCCTCTTTCTCTTTTTCTCTGTTCCTCTGACCCCCTTCTCTCTCAATCTCTTTTCTCTCCTCTCTCCCTCTGCAAGTCTCTCATTTACTCTCATCTCTCTACTTGTCCTCTCCCTTTATCTGCCTGTATGTCTCTTTTTCTCTGCTCTCTCTCCCTTCTATTTCTAGCCTTTCTCTCTCTCTTTCCCTAATTTCCACCCATTTATATCCTCTCTGTCTTTCTCTTCATCTTCTCTTGCTCTTTTTCCCCTTTCTCTTTCTCTCTCTACCTATCTTTGTGTAAGAGACATGCTTGGAAAAGTTCTTTATATCTCTACTTGAGTAAAAGCATCATCTTTTTTTTCACATGATTTTAGTAACAAAAAGCACTGTGACTAACTTCATAATATTTATAATGAGACTTATATGGTGCAGACATGAAAAAAAACAAGATAAATAAATGCAGACCTTTTGTTAATACAGTCAAAATTGTAGCTGTACAACTACAGGTAGCTTTCTAGGTGAAAAAATAATGACTGTGCTGTACTATAGTTCTATCACATTTTGATAGATTTGTAAGAGTAATGATATGTGATTTTTTATTTGTACTCAAGTGTGTGTGTGTGTGATGAAATTAACCTATTTTATACATTTTAGTCATTCATATCGAGGAAGTAATTTTCTTTTTATTCTGTGTTTTTTTCCCCGTAACTTTCACTTCTTTCAGTTTCAGCATTTTTTTAGACCAAAATGATCCACAAAACCTAATGAACATCAATTCCTGAGGAGTGCACCTAGGAGTTCCCCTACAGTTCTGTAGGGAAGTCAGCACTTTCAATTTAGGCTGACTTCCAGTGAAGTGACAAGTCTTGTGCTTGAGTACGAGTTTAGGCAACTCGAGTTACCTCTGATTACGGAGCATTTGACTACGTGTATCTTATGATCAAGAGGGCAGTTTCTGATATGAGCCGAGAAATACTTTCAGACAGCTGTGTTTGAGGAAGCGGATGTCGGTGTGGTCAAGCAGTGCTCTGTGCCTTGTCGGCTGTGTATGCACAGACAAATGAAGTAAGTGTTCTTCCGGTCAGACCGGCTCCTTTAGCTCAGTGGACTCCGTGGAGATGCTGGGAAAGGGCTTGTCAAGCCGGTCAGGTGAGTGTAGACTTTCAGAAAGGCTCTGCAACAGGTGTTTTCATCATCAGTAACACACACGTGCACCTTGAGGTTAAAAGAGAGCAAACTCACCTCACTCGTTCTGAAATAACTGAGCTCTGTACGAGCTTCAGTATTCTGGAAGAGAAGTGATAGAGATGCCAATGTAAATATAAAATAATTTGGTCGTTAAATGGACGTTAAATAATAAATGTATGAATAAAGCATTATCTAAATAACTCGATATTTTTCTTTTAATTTGCCACTTGATCTGTTTACATTTGTGTAAGTAATGGCTAATCACAGAGTATTTGTGGTCTGACTGGTCCCATTCCTTTCACCATAGTTAAACAGCAGGATGTCGTTTAACCCGAAAAATATAACAGCAGACATCATCCCTGTTGAAAGTATGCAGCTGTCTCACGTGTTAGTCTCAGAAATGTGACAGTAATCTCAGATGGAGCAGGCTGCTGGGTAGCTGGAGATAAAGGCCAGAAAGATGTTGAACTGAGACTTATTGTGACTTCTCTGTGGAGTATAGGAAGGCTCCCACTCTCCGAATGTTACAAAATCAAGAATTACTACCAATTCCATACACATCACCTCTACCCCCAATTATAGTGGCTTAAAGTGCTTGGACACCTAGCTAATCAGCTGTTCCGTGGCCAGATGTGTGTTGTTCCGTCATTTTTTAACTTACTAGTAAGCAGATAAAGGGTCTGGAGTTGATTACAATGGTGGAACTTTCCTTTGAAATCTGTTGTTAAGTCTCAAAATGAAATCTGAACAAAGCCATCAGACAGACACAAAAAACATTAACAGAGGCCATATCAACTGTTTGGTACATTCTTGAGAAGGAAGAACGCACTGGTGAGCTCAAGCCTGGAAGATCAAAGAATCAACTGTTGAATGACAGAAGTTTTTTCCTAGTGAAGAAAAATCCCTTACAACAACAGTCGGCCAGCACCTTCCAGGAGGTAGATGTATCTGTGTCAAAGTTAACAGGCAAGTAAAGACTTCACCAATGTAAATACAGATGGGTTTCCACATGACCAGTGACACCAAAAACCATTTGTAAGCCTCAGAAACAGAAAGATTAATTAAAAAAAAAAGACAACATAAATAAACCTGAGGTCAAACAAATCATTCACTGAATTTGGGAGAACATCTTGTGGGCAGATACATTGAAGAAGGGAAGGAAGGATATATAGAAGGGATGGAACTGCTCATGATCCAAAGCATGCCACTTCATCTGCCAAACATGGTGGAGGTAGTGTTATGGCAAGGGCATGTTTTTATTGATGATGTGACTGCTGAAGCACTAAAGGCAAAACTGAAGGTAAAATGCCTCAAGAACAAGCAATTTGTATTTAAATTTCCTTAAAGTACAGCTGAAGAATGCACTTTGATCTGATATTCACTATTTAATTTCAACTCCAATATGTTGTAGTGGACAGCTAAAATAACCATAACTTGTCCAAATATTTTTGGACCTGACTGTAGTAACTACTGTAAAACTTAAATGTCATATACAATGTGGACCCACATACAGACCCATGGTGTTTAAAGCTAAGGTCTCATATGTGGATCCATATTTTAGTTCCTGACTTTATTAACTGAATAATAAGTCTTAAAGTCAAGTGAATTCAAATTTGACTGTTTTTTTTTTTTTTTTACCTTACTAGTTTAAGTTTTTAGTTATAATCCCTACACAAAATTATTGCTTTTCTGTAATATTTGGTTGACATTTTGTGACTTTTGCCTGCTTCGTAAACATATTCTGAATTTTGATTACATCACTGTGCACCAACATGTGGGGAAAAAAATATAAACCAATAATGACATATTTCACCTCCCCCTTCTTACACCCACTGATTTTATCGAGTGAAATACTTGGCTAGCTCAAGGATCCTGCTTGATACTGTGTTTCACTTAGAAGTACATGACGCTACTGAAGGAAAAGGCATAACGATTTCTGATTCACATTGACTTTGAGTTTAATAACTGAATCAATATTGCTTTAATGGGTTAATCAAGTCTGAAATAGCCAATACAATATGTCTAGCCAAATAGCTTCACACTGATTCATGGAGTCTAGTATTACCTTAATAGCTTACAGACTGAACAGATTGTCCAGCTATTTCTCAGCTCTACTCTTTGCTCAGTGGCTAACAGTACTTGGACATGTAGCAGTGCTCTGAAGAGGCTGTTAGAAGCATAATTGAAGCCCCATAAAACAGAGCTACTACACTGATCAGTAGGCTGCCTACCATACAGATACTGCTAGACTATTAACACTGCATCTTAATAAAGCCTGTAGCCTTTCTGTTATAGTTCTGCAAGCTTTTTCGGTGGCTTGATGGTGTTGAATTTTGTGTAATATCTTTAAGGTAGAGATGCTTTTATAGCTACGCTGTATTTCTGAAAGTTTGTAGACGCCTGCTCATCCAGCTTCTTCTCTGAAATCAAAGGTAATTTATCCTCCCTTTACTGCAATAACAGCCTCTACTCTTCTGGGGAGGTGCTACACTAGATGTTGGAACATTGCTGTGAGGATCTGATTGCATTCAGCCACTAGAGCAATAGTGAGGGCAGGTACTGATGTTGCAGGATTACTTTTAGTTCACAAACTCTACTCCAACTCCAGCTCCCAAATGTATTGGATGGAGCTCCATCATTCCAGAGAGCAAATATCCACTGGTCCACTTCAGCACTTCATTTAGCATGATCTTAGGCTCATGTGCAGCTGCTCCAGAGCTACCTATTCAATCTACAGTGCTTTTCTATGAAGGTTGTTGTGTATGGAATTGAATGTCTGTGTCCATAATGGGTACAAGAAATAGTATCTTGGCAAGTGAAATTATCTTAAATCTAGTCCATATATCCAAAATTTCCCAGTTTGAAACATTTTCTACTTGATCTGATTTGGTACAATGATCTGAATATATTGGCAGATAATATTGTTTGTTGTAAAAAATATGCTTGAAACATGCAAAGATCACTGTCAATGTAGTGGGATAGTTTCACTTACAAAAATCACCTAAAACGTGCAGACATAAGTTAAATAATCTTATATTAAGCTTACAATATATTCAAAATGAGAAATATTTGATATACTGACTAGATTTTAGATCATTTCACATGCCAAAACAGCAAGCTGTTGCAAATTGCACCAGCAGCTGAATTCACCTATGGACATATAGTGTATACTCCAAAGTGCTGGGTGCTGTGGTATACTCCACACTGCTCGTGTAAGGTCTCCAGAACTGTGGCCTAGTTACAAGCAAGATATAAGCAAGGATACATTTGTCATGAGGCCTTTATAGTATGAACTGCTTTTATTTGAATTCTTATACATTTTGCATGGGGGTGAATGTCTAATAATTATATTTAACAACAGCAATGCTAATACATTAATAAATTAATAAACAATTTAATTCACTTGTTTGTAGGACTCTGGGTAGCAGGTCAAGACATAACATACATGCTTAATGGCTACACTTCACTCATCACTAGCTCATCGAGACTCATGTAACCGAGACCAATCACCAAGGGTAAATAAATCCTGATGTCACTTTCTCTTCCCTTCAACTCCAGCACATGTGGAAGTGTGGGATTCTGCTGGTTACTGTTAGTGTCTTGTCCCCACTTGTCGTTGTACTATTGAGCCAAAGTCACCATGAGTCACATCACCCCCTCCCCTAAACAAAGAGTGTGAGAATGGCAACACCTATTAATTCCCAGACTAGGACACACCTCCAGCGTCCTGTCTACCGTGATCAGACCTATCTCAACTTTTTCATGCAAATTCGTTCATGTTTTGCTACACTGTATGAAACAATTATGATTTGCGAAACTATCTAAAGGAGAGCATGCGTTTCTACTGCCATGGTTCAGTGTTTTTTGGGTATTACACATATCAGGTTGCAGCTGGGAGAACATTTGTGATACTTTTGTTATTATCTGGATTTCCATATTCTCCGTATGTGAAGTCGTAGTGTATTATTTACCAAACAGCACATCATATTTTACTGATCAACTGGTGCAAACAATTACAGATGATGAAAGCTAAAGTACAATTGTACGCAAACATTTGGGCGCCTCAGGTCAAATTGCATGTTTTCGTAAAAGTAAGTTAATTCATCTACAGAGAACACATTTCTGCACATTTTAGTGCTCGATTTGCTGAATTAAACATACTAAACAACCATACTTTATATAAAAAATAAAACTTAAAATGTGGCCTGTGCAAAAGGTACAGCATATTTTATATCTTATTTTTTCCCCCAACAGGTAAAACTCAGCATATAAATAGAAATTATGTTCAAAATTCTGCAGAAAAACCATCACATGTTCCAACCAGGCTGTGAGTTTGGCTTGTCCTGTCATATTAACAACACATCATTTTGGTTACCACCTCTGCACAACAGAGTTCTTCCCAAAATCACAACGGTGTGGCCTAATTAGAAGAGATTTGTACTAGTTGTAGTGATGTACTAGTTGTATGTGATATGTGTATATCAAGTATTTTATAATGGCCTAAACCCTTAAGGCTTATTACATATTAAGGATTATTCCATTACTAGCTGAGCTATTCTTAGGTTATGTAAGTGTGCAACAAAACTTCAGGCCTGCTGGTGGGCCCTTGCCATTTAAGGGGTTAAAAAGCACCTCAGCTATGTTTTAAAATTGAAACCATACGTTCTATGATTACTCAGACCTCATGAAGAGATGATAAAACGCTTGTCTCCAAACAGGGCCAGGTAGAGACAGAAAAGAAGGTCTAAAGAACAGATAATGCTTCATTCTGTGTTTAGTCTGTACAGATATCATTGGTCCATATTGCATTCACACTTAAAACGAACTGCACCATAATGGGAAGCAGTTGCTATAAACCTCTTCAGGGGGTCTTAGTCTGTTCTTAGCATTCAAACTTGTTATAATGAACAGCACTAACAGAGAAATCACATCAGGATTTATTTTAATCAATCCAAACCTTCCAAGTGTAGAAATATCACAAAACTTGTGGATGCAAAATGGGAAAAAAATGCAGCCGATCTCAAGTTTGCTAAAGGCTGCCTGTATGTTTTTGACCATTATGGTATGGGACCAAATGTTCTTTGGGCAAATGTTAGACAAAGTTAAACTAATGAATAAATTCCCACAGCATTACGTCTGCAGACAACAGAACACCAGCAAGTGATAATGTTGCATCCCGATCATGTTGACTAAGCCAAGTCCTCAGTTGCTCAATGTGCTGTTGCCCAATACTTTTTTGACAGGTCAGGCAGTGAGAGGGGCTAAGAGTAAGAAATAGAGACGTTGGTTCAATGGTCAGCCTGATACCCTCACAATAGTCAATCCAATCAAGCCATGATGAGACTGAAAAGATAATGGCACAAATCCAGCTCTGTCAATGACCATAACAAGGCTGATATGGAAGCTTTGAAGTGTTTATCAGCTCATCGGGTTTCTGGAAAGGCTGCTGTTTGAAGGTCAGGAATCATGCTTTTGGTTTAAAAATGTAAAGACACAGGTAACAGATATGAGCAGTGGGTGCTTGTTCATTTCAGAGTGGAAGAGGTATTCAACTCACATCATCCACTAATGCACTCAAAAACTGTTCATGCATTCTTTTATCAAAAATGAAAAATTATTTTCAATTTAAAAAGGCTTATTCTGGGATGTTGTGCTCGTTGCACATGTTTTGGACTGCTGCAACGTGACACAGCACCTCTGTGTGAAGTGAAAACATGACAGTTTATAAGACACACACCGAAACTGGGGAAATCTCTGTGAAGCATGGCAGTTGGGGCAGGAGTGAGTAACGTTATTGCCTGCAGGCAAATCCACAGACAACAGCTGTGAGACATGAGTACATGTCGAAACTGTCAGTGCACTGAGTAGATTTGTTGATCAGAATCTCAGTTTTTGAAACTGTCCTTATTCAAGTACATAAATAAATATAATATATATAATTGTTATATATGTTATATAATATATATAACATATAAATATAATTGGTTAAAATATGAAACACTTTCCTCAGTCTACGTCCTGGAGGACCTTTTGCTTTCCCTGATCTAACACAGATCGTGAAGAACAGGACCATTAACTGATGATTGTCGTGTGTAGAAGTGTGACTGAGCCCCACGCACTATTTAAGAGAGTCCAATCTACAGTCTACACAAGACACATTTGTGAACAGCAACATCTGCAATGGTCAGTGTTGGTGGTCAGAACTTCAGAATGTTGCCATATATTTTATGGAACAGAAGTCATGAGGCTGTTTTCTGTTTTTGTGGTCACAAGCTCTGGAACTGCTTGCCATGAGGCGTCCATCAAACACACTCATTTTAAGATGCCATTCCAAGTGTATTTTTAAAGTTTTGGTTTGTTTATTTAGATTCTGCATCAATGGTAGTCTTATTTTATAATCATTTATTTTGGTTATATTTCTTCATTGTAAATTTTAGGAATTATATTTTGTTTTGTTTTTATTTAATTTATTCTAACTTTTGAATCTTTTTTTTGTAAAAGTTTAAACCCTCAACAAAAACTGCATTCAATGAATATTATTTATAGAAAATGATTTATTTATTCTAGCAATACAGATCTTATGCAACTCTTATTTTATTCTTATTCTTATTTTCCTGTAAATAGTCTAGAGATTTAACTTTAATTTTTATTATTTATAATGTTTATAATGTTTATACTGTTTCCCGTTTCTATTACTGAGTGCCTTACTTCTATTACTCTGCTGCTGCTGTAATACTGTGAATTTCCCTGCTGTGGGACTAATAAAGGATTATCTTATCTTATCTTATCTTATCTTATCTTATCTTATCTTATTTATATTGAATTCCATGAGAAAAATGACTCAGTGTCTGGCATGCTGATGTGACATGGGCAGGACTAGACCCAGGCAGCAGCCTTAGTGCAGCACCTTCTGCCTGAGCTTTAACACTGAATGACATCAGTGAAACTCAGAAAGTCTGAAACTGGCACAGTGCCAGGGAAGGCGCTGCTCTGTTTAGCCTGAGCCCTGGGAAAGGGGGCGGGAAAAGAGCCGAACAAAGAGGTGAGTAACCGTCCCTGAACCACAAAGCCAGAGGAACACCTCAGAGCTCCTGGGAACATGAACCTGTCAGACATGGTTCCTGTTGCACAATATGGAGAAAGTAGTATCAGTACAGGTGCACTAAATGTGTATATCTGTGTATGTGTCAGAAAGAGAGAGAGAGAGAGAGAGAGAATGAGGAAGAGAGAGAGGGGAAAAGATCACTGTCTCATTAGACATTACACTTTTACTACATATAATAAGCTTTTTAAAAGAATAGTCATAGAGATATAATGCAAAAAACATGTCTTTATTCCCCTAGTAATAGTGGTATTAATCATAATACAGCACTGATATTTCTTCTCCGTGTTAAGGCCCCTTCCAATAACATATGTCATGGAAAACAGAAAAATTCTGAAAGCTGCCTATATTGCATCTAGAAATGCAGCCCTTCATATTATAGTTTTATATACTTCAGATTTTCAGATTTTTATGGCTTAATGTGGATCGTGAGGATCTGTTAACATATCTTTTGACCAGGAGCACCCAAAAGGAGGAAATGGCTCAACAAACATGATTCACTAAGCTGATTTCGCATATGGTCACAAAGATTTGTTCTGCCAGTGAGTCATTTGATCTAGATGAACGCAAGTACCCTGATGATGAGTCCTGTTTTACCTGAATGAGACAATACCCATTCAGCCACTCAGACTGCGCAGTGTGTTTGAACAGGATATTCTGTGTGTACTCTTTATAAACTAGTACACTTCTGTCTGTAGCAGGCATTATGAAGTGGAACAGGAAGAAGTCTTCACTGGCAGCTTGGCATGACATAAAGTTTCTGCCTAATGACAAGAGTACTGCCTATAGCTCTTTTCACTTCAGCTCAATGAGTAATTTATTTACCATTAATATTTGATTTCCCAAAAGCTGACAATGCATGATTTTCTTTTCATCTTCTTCCACATTGATTCAGGTTTTCCTGGGCAGAGTTTACTCCCAAGCTCAATCTTCTATTCTAGCCTGTAATACCCTGACAGCCCTAAAGCTGTTGCTCAGCTGGATCATGCACTATGGCTGCCAAGACCACCCCTTACTCTACCGAAGGTTTAGTTAAGGTTTACTCTACCTATTTTATGATTGAATTGTTAACACTTCACTTTTATTTTTAAGAGCCCATTTCTTACTGTTTTCTTCTGTTATTTTTTCCTGAGGTCCACTTTTAATGTTTTGGTGTGTTTGGATGTACCAAAAACCGTCATAATAAATATGTGCCCAACTTTCTTTATCCCTCAGAATTAAACAGGCAGTTTTTGTTACTGTGCTTTTAAGACTGTCCTGTATCAAGCCTCAATCGAAAATTAGGTTTAGACTGAAATACTCTTTATAATTTAGGCTTGAGTGGATGGGGCTAAACTGCTGTTGGCTGAATAGGCTGAAATAAATAAATGTTGGTTTTCGTGAAAACAGTCAGACTTCAAAACAGTCAGTTTTTGTAGCTTTGTTTCTATGTATGGGCTGGAGAGTGAACCTTACAATTTGAAACCTTAATTTACATTTAACTTTAGTTTACATAGTACATCAAATTCTGTTCTTTTTTAAATAAAGGGAGAAGCATTCAGCATGATCTGGACTCTTAAAGACTCAGAATGCACAACAACTGAATGTTTGTAGTAACCTATATTTCCTTAATATGTTTTTGCACTTGAGCTATGAAAATTAAAAGTCCTCAACTGCAAAACTCAGAAAAGTCCTATGTCAGTTCTTTCTGGTGAGTTTGTCAAACTTTCATTACAGGCTACATAGGCTTACCACTTGTACTATTTAACTTAACCTTAAAAACCTTAAAACCTTAAAAAATTGTTGGGGTTCCTTGAAAAATAAACTTATTGTGACGTTATGTTGTTCATTAGGGTAAAATAGACACTCAAATACAATTTCAAGGAAAGTTCATTGTTTAGCTGCTTCATCTATGAAACAGTGAGCTTCTGTCTTTGGTTTTTTTAACTAACTAGAGCTGCAGCACTGGTCTGCCTCAAAGTGGCACTGTAGAAAATTTGTTCACCCAAAAGGTCCTTCATAGCCTAGCAACTGTAACTATGCTTGGGACACCTCCAAAAATCTCTACAATATGCCACGGCATATTTATGAATCTGAAAACTTAGCTAATTTCCCCTAAAATTTGTGGAAATTGAATACACTAAAGGAGATGTCTAAGATCTCAATTAATGTGTAATAAGACTACAATACCAAACCAGAACTGAGCATTTCCAAAAGAAATAGCGTTGCTATAGTCAGTTAGTTTGCAGCCAGCCAATGCTGGAGTAGCCAGCCAACACAGGATCTATAAATGCTGTGACATTTTACACATTGGCTAAGAGACTAAAATTTTCAGAAGTACAAAACACATTTAGAAGCACATTCAGGAGTTTGAAACATTCATAATTTAAAAATGATGTTTTACAAGATGTTCAATGCAGAAATATTTGAGAGTTGACAATATATACAGTTAAAAATGTAGCTAAGCTTCATGACTGTTAGCATTGTACAACCTGCATGCCTGAATCATGAAACACTGTTTACCTATGTGGTTTCTGACACTGCATGACATACAACTATCTACAAATATCATATTTACATAAATCAAGCCAGGGCAATCGTTTAGTCTCTCTATGTTAAAGTGCTATCATGTCTAATAAGGAGGTTGTCAGAGCAACAGATAAGCTTATGTAGTCAGTGCAATGTTAGATGCTGAGGAAATCTTTTACATGGGGTCTTTTAGCAAACTTTAATAAAACAAAACAAAGAATGATATGCGTAAGAGTGCATTAACATTTAGCCTCACACAGTGTATTAATCACAAATGTGAGTCTTGTCTCACTGTCTTCAATCTGACTGAAGTTTTAAGCTAACATTTTTCTGTAGCATTACCATTAGACATCATACTAAAATGAATTTTGGCAAATACAGTGACCCAGATAAAGTCTCGCTTACCTTTGAGACAGCATTAAGCTGCTGGTACTAAGTTTTGTCATTGAGCTGTGAGTTTGGTCAAAGACCCTACAGGGAAGCCTGTGCTCAACAGCCATCTTTCCAGCATTGCCACGCATAGGGGGAGGCAAAATACTTGAAATTGAAACTTGAAAAATTACCATTTTAAAAACATGTTTGAAATCACTGGTAAAATCTGACAATTATATCATAAATAGTTTGTAGTGTTTGGCTTAATAACATCCAAAAAGGATGTTATGCACTCATATTCACAAATGTCTCACAAACTCAATATTTGCAGGAATGCTAAACTTAGATAAACCTAGTTTCCTCTTACCCCAAGTGTAATCAGTCAGCCAAGATATGTTTGGTGTCTGAACTCTTCTTCTTTAGCATTTGTGCTACAGGTTTAATGTAGAGCTTATATGATTATGATGGTCAGTTAGTGTTGTACAAACTGCATGCCTAAATGTTACCAATTCAAGACAGCTGCTATTAATGTTTTTAGCTAGGCTATGCAACATCACCCTTAAAAAAGATGGTTCTTTAAGGCTTCTTTAGTAAAGGCAATGATTCTATACAGACCCATAAACACTTAACGAACCATTTGCATGCTTAATTTGTCATTTGCATGGTGAAAATGTTCTTCCAGTGAATAGAAAATGTGTTTTATATGATCATTTTGAAAACATTGTGAAAATGACTCTATATATCACCGAAAAGGGTTCTGCTATTGTTGTGATGACAAGCGTATATAGAATACATACGCTAGTGTTTCTGTTTTTCAGTCAATCTGAAGAGAAATTTCACCATGCAAAGTACCGTTTAAGCATGCAAGTGTTCACGAGTGTCCGTGGTTCTATGTATAACCATTATCTTTACTAAAGAACTCTTGAATCGTCTTTTTTAAGAGGGAGTTATGTCTATTTGTCTAGCTCGTCCAAAACTAAACTTCTAAACTAACTAAACTTCAGACAGCAAACATATCTTTGTAGATTGAGTACATTGGGGAAAATGAATTTGTAAATACTTTTTAAAATCAAACTATCACCTTAAAATTAGCATGCATTTTAGCCCTGTGTTACAGCAACTGCAATGCTGTACTTATGCCCAAACTAAAACAGCTCCCATGTCAAAGGCTAAAAGGTAAAACTAAGATTTTATGAGGTGCTTGTTTACTTCCTATTGTCTCAAACTTGTTGATGCTCTCAAGGCACACCACTCCATGCAGTAGCTTCCAACATTAACCTAAGTGTTTGTTCTACTAACTGTTTAAGATTTCTGATTTGTAAATAATGAATATATCATGTTGCTGGTCATTAAGGATGCAATTGAAACGGTTACCATGGATGAGCTGCATTATGAATAAGAGGAAGATAGACATAGAGGAGAGAGAGGAAGCTAACAGGTATGCGATTAAGAAATTGGATCTTTTTTGGGACTCATGGGGGTACAATTGTGTCAGCATCTATATGAGAGGCCAAATAAAGGTTCTAGAGGGCCTAGTCACTGTAGGTCCCCTTGTCCTTGCCCCTCCAAATGGGTTACACCACTGTTCCACGTAACCTTTCAATAAGCTTAGAATAACCCAGTTTTTCACAATCCTGCTCCTAGAGTCACCCTGCCCTGCCAAGCACACTTTTCCCCGCTCCAACTGACCCATTTCAAGTCAGGAAGGATATTCTAAGTAACTGATTAGCTGAATTAGAAGCAGGAAAACATTTCAATGTGTAGATACTCCAGAACCTGAAGTGGGGACCAACATTGACCTAAATGTTTACTTTATCAAAAAAGCATTTGTCATCACACAGTTGTCAGATGTTAACAAAATCATTCAGAGTGGTTTGATTTGAAATGGTGTTTTGTAATGAAACTTAGCAACAAGATGTCTTGATAATGGTGGTGATAGAAACCCTGGGTAACAATGGGCCTCGTTCACCAACTGTTCTTTAGAAGAAATTCTCAAAACCCACTTACAGGTTTTACAAAGACTCTGACATTTACCAGTGTTTTCTTATATTGGATTTGTTCTTAGGCAAGAACATAATCTATACACACTGAAGAGCACAAAGGTGTGAACAACTCTGTGGTTTAGGAACACATCATGAATCTGATGTGAACTTTTTCTTAGGACATTTCTCAAGAACAAATTGCAGAAAAAACCTTGGAAGATATTGGTGGAGGAGACCAATCACAGTCGTTATATTTACTATGCCAAATGAGCAGTGAACCTAAAAACAGAGGTTGTGTATGTATAACAGTGAAATCGTAGAAAAAATGAAAAATTACAATTATAATTTCCTTTTAGAGGCATTAAATTCTTCAACCCCACGACCCTGACGGAGAAGCGGCTTAGAAAATGGATGGATGGATGGATAAATTCTTCAAATTTCTGGTTCCAATCAACACTGTAAACAAATTTGAGCTTTTCACATCAAAGCACTCTGAATGACGTAGTTTACGTCGGAACAGCTGCAATATGCCGAATTTTTTTTAAATGTTGATGGAATTGCCTTTTAATGCATAAACATTTTGTATAATGTATAATGTATTTTGTACCTTTTACAGAATAAAATCTACTGATTCTTTGTAGCATGAAAGAAGCACAAATTGCAAATTATTTTTCTACTCCTGTTTATTATCACACCAGCAAACACAACACTGTTTAGATGTTCATCTTGAATGTGATCAAAAAGGGAAAAAAGTTTTTGCTTATGGGTTTAAATCAAAACAGGTAAAACCGTTAAAGAATTAACAACATTTGGAATATCTTCCACAAGAAGAATAAACATGTAGTGTTTTAGTAAAAACAGCATTATTTCACTCAATCATGTCTACACATTGTTATCAATGAACCTCCCCAAGAAAAAGATAGCAAAACAAACAAACCATGGTGCCAAAGCAAATCATTGTAGGCTGGGGGTCTACAGTTTCAAAACATACCTTCTTGTTTCTTTACAGATACGTAAATAACAGATAAGGTCAATTGAAAAGGTTGACTGGGAGGGAAAGAGAAGGATAACAGGATTCTGATCAACAAGCAATAGAAAAGTCCTCATGGAGAAGACTCAAACAAAATACACCTCATTGGGTAATAACAATTTGCAAAACAATGGCCGGCCATGGGATGTCGGTTGGCTGAATAAACTGAATCCTGTAGCTGCGAATTTGTCTCTTTAAGTGTTCAAAAGGAAGAGATCAAGCATACAAGTCACACTGTAGCTTGAGCTTGAGCTGTTGCATATGAAAAGTCCTGTCTGACAAGATGGCACCCAAGACAAAGACAGAGAATGGACAACCATTCTGGTCCCCACCAGCTTCTCACAGACGCCTACATGCGGGAAGCTCTACGCAGCTTTGAATGGGCACCCGTCCAGATAATGCAAATTGAGAGCATTTACATGTGGCGAGTGCTCTTTTATACAGTGATTTAGGTGAAGATGAATCCAAGAGGGCATTTGTCACTGTGTGGCTGATTATTATAGATAAAATGTTTATAGTACTTCTCTAATTGAACTTATTTGGGCTCTGGGACTTGGTACATTTTGTATCTGCCTGTTCATTTTATGCTTAGCCTTTTGTACAGCATATGATAGGCACCCCTGTCATTAGTACGTATGTGTAGGCAATAAGTCATGGAATGAGTCAGGGATTGCACCGCGGTGAGATGTTCTTCAATCCAAAAAGTTGAGGTCATCCCAACATGCTGGTCGATTTCCCTGCGAAGGCCTTGACAGATTGATCAACTGTGCATTGCAAATGTCAAAAATAAATATTAAATTACATAAAGAGTTCTCCTTTTTTGACCCACAGGGTCAGATGAAGCAGAAAAACTTTTTCCAGCTGCATTTGGAAAAGGCTTTGGCACGTCTGTCCGACAGTCTCATCTTTTTGGCCTTCCTGGCCTTGTGTTTGATGGCTGCAAAAATGGCAGCGTCAAAGGCCTCCTTCAGGTTTTTCTGTGTCAAGGCTGAACACTCTACATACTCCGCAGCCCGGATCTTCTCAGCCATGCTCCGTGCCCGTGAGCTTAGGACAGGCTTGACCTTATAACGGTCCAAGTTTATAAGAACATTGACATCCAACAGCAGGTCCGACTGAGTTCCTACTAAAATTATAGGGGAGCTAGGGTTGAAAGCGCGGATCTCCGGGATCCATTTCTTGGTGATGTTCTGGAAAGAAGTAGGGTTGACGACGCTGAAGCACAGGAGAAACACATCCGTGTGGGCATAAGACAGCGAGCGGAAGCCATCAAACTCCTCCTGAAATGTCAAAGATGGACAGATAAGGCCTAGCTGCATTCATTTCCAATGAGGTAAACAAGCCTTTTACATTCTTAACCCTTTAAACTGTGAGGGCCCATATGTGAGCCTATCATTTTCACAAAACATACGTTTTATAACTGCCTCAAAACATCTTAACATCAGTAATTGGACAATAATCTTGCAGCTAAAGAGGTTAGAAGATCTGCCCAACCCACATCTAAATTCAGGCTAAGCTGTAAGATGACATCTCCAACCAAGACCACAATTTACTAGAGTTGTCATGAAACCAGAACTGCAGTGTTGATACTGATACCTCGAGCATTGATGCTAAACGACACCACAGCAAAACATTATTGTTTTTCTACTGAAATGTTAAAATGTCTTTTTTTTTAATCAGTCTTTACCAACAGAAAACTCTTCAACTGTAGGCAAAGTACAATGTTAGTCTGGCATTAGGGTATTAACTTTCAATATTATTAAGAATTGAAAGTTTAAGTACTGAATTATTTGCCAAATAGCAGTACTGAAAAAGTATTGAACATTTGATACAATTCATCTTTAATCTGTTCAATTTTTCATGTCAGTCCAGGACTCTTACCTGTCCAGCTGTGTCCATCAGCTGAATCCGTACAGGCGTACCATCTACCTGCACTTGTCCTATGTAAAGAAATGAGAACTCAAGTTAAAACACAGAAAAACAATGATAATGAAGGCTTTGGGTTCACTGAGACCTCAATAGAAAAACAGAGATGATTAAGTCTTACCTGAGAAGACGTCGAAGGCTGTCTGCTTGTAGTCTGAGGGATAGCCGTTGGAGGTGTAGCTCACAATCATACTCGTCTTGCCAACGGCACCGTCGCCAACCAGCATGCAGCTAACAGCAGGCTCCAGCCCGTCGTCCTGGTCCAAGCACACCGACGGCACTCTCGAGTCTTGGTAGAAATAATCCATTTGAGGTGGCATGTCCAACGATTAGAGGCTGAAAAGTTATTCCCCTAAAACGCCTGGGACTCTAAGGTGTGACCACAACACTGGAAGAGCGCTGTGTGTGACCATAGGGAATCAAACACCACGTCAGTCACTCACGGCTGTTATCCTTATCATCACACCTCCTGCCTGCCGTCCTGTTTTCAACTCAGGATGAGTTTCAAAAGGGGCTGGTTTGCATAACCACGCCCCTTCCCCCACCCACTGAGAAAAAAGACCCGTATTTACCACGACTGAATATGTCCTGCTTAAACTGGGCATTTTAAAACTGCAAACGACAACAACATGAATAAAGGTGTTTTTATATTTTATATGATTTCGTGTGGGATATATTATGGGAGCCTAAACGTTTTGGCTTTGGATCAAAATGCAGTTTTTATGTGGAGTCGAAGGCCTAACAGACCAATTTTTTTAATATAAATTTTTTATTCATTTATTTTTAATACCATATTTTATAACAATACAATTAGCTGCTTAAAAAGTGAAAATATTAATAAGAATTGAATGTTTAGTATAATGTGTGTTTATTTTCTCATTCTCTGAGGGGGTGAGGCAGGGTAGCTATCTGATGGGCTAAACCAGAGTCTTTATGGGCCAACTTTGACCCACGAATCTAACCCTAACCCTATTTAAACAGCCCTGATAGAAATTCTTACAAATCTCCACACATATGTCCAGTTAGTTGATGTCATGTAAAAATGAAACTTAACACCTTTAAATAGGTAAATTTTAATTAAGCAAATAACCAACAACAACATCGAATTTCTTCACTTCTGTGAAGAAACAACACCATCCTTACCACCATAATCCTAAAAAAACATAACATTATAAATTTCACAAAATCATTTTAATAAGGCGTGGTAAATTAATATATTAAAGCCATTAATTACTATACCGAGGCCACGAATGACTAGATTGAGATCACAAATTCCCCTATGTTCGGTACACAAGTGGATATGTCACCTTAACTTGTCCTCAATATATTAATTCTTGGTCAGACATATTAAAAAAATAGTCGCCTTAAGGGTAACGTAAAGTACAGACTAATTACACCACAAAAATAAAAATATGGAAAGTTTGATTTCATGAATGTTTTAGCCAGTTAAACGTAACTAAATGGCGCCCTCTTGTGGACAGACAAAGCGCTGCATCTTAGCGTCCATGCAGTCACATGATTTTGATCACCTGACAGAGGCACTTCGCACAACGTTAGCCAGGCTCTCCAAGAGAAAGCGGTTGGATTAGTTATTTATGGATGTTTAGCTGAGTGTTCAGTTCTCACTTGCTTTATTGTGACAGTAATAACTCTCTGTATCCGCGCTTGTCGCTTATAAGAGTCGGAAAGGGAAAGAAGGTACAGCCAGCTAGTGTCAGCTAACTCAGCTAACTGTGCGTTAGCCAACACTGACAATGGCCTAATGAGAAGACTGTAACGTACAGTTGATTTAGCCTTTTCAGTCTGCCAAGACTGATGCAAATGGAGCTTCTTTCTTATTATTAGGACACGAATTCTCTGTTGACTTATCGGGAAAGATACAATGGCATCTATTCTTGACGAATACGAAGACTCGCAGATCATCCGTCATCCTGTCCACCCGTCCCGTATGGCGGCGGCCAACATGATTGGGATCACTCACTCAGGCAAGTTAGCTAGCTAAAAAACAACAAGCCTCACATTAACGTCGCCACCTATGGAGCAATGTGCCGTTACGGCCGTTGTCGTATGTTGTAATCTTTTATAAATGAATAAAGTGTGTGCAAAGTGGGATGGCATCGATAGGAAGGGCCAGACTTCATCTCTGATGCTGCTCCATATCTGTTTATTGCAGGGTTTGTGAATGTCCGGCTGGAGGAAGAAAAGCCCATATTCAACAAGCAGCGGATTGATTTCTCACCTCCTGAAAAGATAAATCACTTTGCCGTATGCAACAACCAGTTATGCATGAGTCTTGGGAAGGACACCCTCTTGAGGTAAACGAATGAAGAGTTACATTAGCATATTCATAGCATTGGTGCCATCAGCCCATTGATGTCTCTAGAGATTAATGGGGCTAATAGGGGATGGTTGTTACTTTAATAGTGATTTGATCATATGCATACTTGTCATAATTAACCCTTTGCTTTCACAGCCCTGCACAATCGGACTAGTACAATGTGTTAAAGAACTGTAAAGAGCTCTTACTGATCTGATCTTTACTGAAAATAAAGATATCTGCAGTTTACTTCATGTAATACATGTAAAAAAATTTGATTTTTATGTTTTAGGATTGATCTCGGAAAACCAGATCAGCCGAACCAGATTGAACTAGGAAGGAAAGATGACAGTAAAGTACACAAATTGTTTCTGGACCCAACAGGTGATTAAGAAGAGCATATAAGTGCTGAGTGTATCATTAGATGTAGCATTTGATTAGATTTCCTCTGTAATTTGGATGGTATTGGTAGATTGTTATTTAGTGAAATATTATAGTTTGTACTACATGATTACATCATTTTATTTAATATTTTATTTCAGTATTGTTCTGCCTAGTCATATAAATGACACATCTCAGATTGCTTAGTGTATTTGAAACTTTGCATGAATTAATTTCCTGAGCTTTCTTGTCTCACTGTATTTCAAAAAGAGGCAGAGACTCATAGTTTATTAATGTGTTCTTACATTTAAAGAGGCCCTAATATGCTGATTTTCAGTGTTTGTAATTTTATTTTGGGGGTCTAGAAGAAGAGATTCACATGCTTCAATATCTAAAAACCTCATTATTTTTGTCTTACTGTACCTCCCTATTCTCCCTCTGTCTGAAACGCTACGTTAGAGCTCCTGTGTTTTAAATCCTTGCCTCTGCTGAGCCCAGTGGGCACTGATTGGTCTGACACCAGAGTGGTTGAAAGCATTGCACATCCAGTCTTATCCATTAAAGGCTGGTGTTTCTGCAGGTTTTTATTCCAAACATGGAGCTCTGTATTTATTCCAAACACACTGCTCTGTGTTCAACACTGTTCCTTTTTTTCTCTCGGTATCAACAGTGACTTCTTGTTTCTAGCAGTATCTGAGCTGAGGACTAGCTTTCTCGCTAACCTATTGGTAACTAGCAAAAATACTTTCTCTAGATAGACAAAGCACTTCTTTTAAGTCGCTCTGGATAAGAGTGTCTGCTAAATGCTGTAAGTGTAAAATGGAGAATTACAATTGATTCCACTTGTTGAATCAACTGCTCGCTCTTCAGACAACTGATCATGTTCAAATGAAAACCAACTGCCACAGCAGCCCTTTGCGGATGAGATTGGACACCACTACAAGTTTTGCCCCTACACTAATTTCGGCCACTGACTTCTTTGTTGTTTTACAAAGGAGATTTTACCTCACAACATAAAACACGGTATCTTCTCAACATAGCTACAAAACTGAACAAACTCTTCGTGGCCTCTGGTAGTTGCTGTGTTGTGTGAGAGGGCTTGCCAAGCTTGCCAGTAGGTGGGCAATGAGGATTGTGCTACAAGATTGTGTAATCTTGTAACAAAGGAAAAGGTCAGGAATTCCAACAAGGCATTTCAGGCAGCTAAGAATAGTGGATTCTGTGGGAGAGTGTTACTCCCTCTGGCTTGTACTTGGGGCTTTGTAACTTTGCAGACCATGTACAGGCCCAAAAGCTACATAATGCACTAAAGGAAGGAGGAAATGCCCAAAAAGCATAATAGGTCCTATTTAAAATTGTGTAATTATACAAAGGCATGCAATGTAAGGCTGGAAATTAAACCTGAACTGATTTGTACCTTGTGCTTTTGAAACTTTTAAAATTGTTGCAGAAATTTGTTACATGAATTATGTGAAAAATCATGAGTGATGTTGAAGATCTGTATCTATGAATTGCACATACCTTGGAATAATTGAGTATAGACACCACAAATCAGGATGTTCTGTTGAACTTTATTTTCTTCTGCCTTATTCAGTACACCAAATAATACAATGTCTTTGTTTCAGGGTCTCACTTGGTGATTAGTCTGACCACAAACGAGTGTGTCTACTTGAACAGAAACACCCAAAAGGTTCGCAGTCTTTCTCGGTGGAGGGGCCATCTTATAGAGAGTGTGGGCTGGAACAAGGTCCTGGGTTCTGAGACTAACACTGCCCCAATTCTTGTTGGAACCAGCCAAGGCATCATCTTTGAAGCAGAAATCTCTGCTTCAGAAGGTAGTCTGTTCAACACTAACCCTGACCAATACTTCAGACAGGTTCATTCCTTAGAGGAGGATGGCAAACCAGCACCAGTCTGTTGCCTTGAAGTGGAACGCGGGATAGAATCAAAGTGCTTCATCATTGCAACCACTCGCAAACGTCTCTTCCAGTTTGTAGGCAGGTTGGCAGAAGGTTCTGAGCAACAAGGTTTCAGCTCCATCTTTGCTCAGAATCAGGAGCTCCTTCCTAGCTTTCAGGAGTTTCCTGTTAATATGGGCTACAGTGAGATTGCTTTTTACACCTCAAAGCTAAGATCGTGCCCCAAGTCCTTTGCCTGGATGATGGGCAATGGGGTTTTGTATGGCCAATTGGACTATGTGCGGCCTGACTCTCTCCTCAGTGATGTACAGGTATGGGAATACACACCAGACATTGACTTCAGCTTCAACAAGCCTATCTCCATCGTGCTCACCCAGTTCCACTTCCTTCTCCTGCTTCCTGACCGTGTTAAGGCTATTTGTACTTTGAATGGGCAAGTGGTCTATGAAGACGTGTTCCCAGACAAGTTTGGCATGCTCAAAAAAATGATCAAAGATCCTGTAGGTGGGCTGGTATGGATCTACACAGAGAAAGCTGTTTTCCGCTATCATATACAGAAGGAATCAAGAGATGTCTGGCAGATGTACATGAGCATGAACAAGTTTGATCTGGCCAAGGAGTACTGCAGGGATCGACCAGAGTGCATGGATATGGTGTTGGCCAAGGAGGCAGAGCACTGCTTCCAGAACAAACGTTATCTTGAGAGTGCAAAGTGCTATGCTCTCACGCAAAAATATTTTGAGGAGATCGCTTTAAAGTTCATTGAAGCCAAGCAAGAAGAAGCCCTGAAGGAATTTTTGCTTAAGAAGCTGGGTAACCTTAAACTTAATGAGAAGACACAGATCACCCTCTTGGTCACCTGGTTAACTGAGCTGTATCTGAACCGGCTTGGACAACTAGAGGCAGGTGACCCTAAGAATCCCCTATTCATGGAGACCCGGGAGGAGTTCCGTCGTTTTCTCTGCAACCCCAAACACAGGGAATTCTTCTACAACAACCGCAGTACCATCTATGATCTTTTGGCAAGCCATGGCAATGTTGAAGACATGGTGTACTTCTCTGTTATAATGCAGGACTACGAGAGGGTCATCTCGCACCATTGTCAGCACGATGACTACAGTGCAGCCCTAGAGGTGCTGTCCAAGCACTGTGATGAGAAACTTTTTTATAAGTTCTCCCCAGTTCTCATGCAGCAGATTCCAAAAAAAGTGGTAGATGCATGGATTCAAATGGGAAAACGACTGGACCCTAAGAAACTGATCCCAGCTCTGGTGAACTACAGTCAGATAGGCAGCGCCCAACAGATCAACGAGACAATCCGTTACATGGAGTTCTGCGTGTATGAGCTGGAGGTGAAGGAGGAGGCCATCCATAATTACCTGCTGTCACTTTATGCCAAATACAAGCCAGATTCTTTGTTGTGGTATCTTGAGCAGGCAGGTACTCATGCCTCTGAAATCAACTATGACTTGAAATATGCCTTGCGCCTTTGTGCTGAACATGGTTATCATCAAGCTTGTGTCTTAATTTACAAGATTATGGAGCTGTATGAGGAAGCTGTGGATCTAGCCTTACAAGTAAGTATGCATCAATCACTTTGCATGACACTGCGAATTGAATGTGCCTGTCACTTAGGATATGTACAGTATCTAAAGAGCATGTTTGTTTGCCTGTTAAGGTTGATGTAGATTTGGCCAAGTCATGTGCCGACCTCCCGGAGGATGATGAGGAGCTGAGGAAGAAGCTGTGGCTGAAAATTGCCCGTCATGTGGTTCAGGAGGAGAAGGATGTGAAAAAGGCAATGAACTGTTTGTCTAGTTGCAACCTGCTGAAAATTGAGGACATCTTGCCTTTCTTTCCAGACTTTGTCACAATTGACCACTTCAAGGAGGCAATTTGCAGCTCCTTGGAAGAGTACAACCAGCACATTGAGGAGCTGAAACAAGAGATGGAGGAGGCCACAGAGAGTGCCAAGCGCATACGTGAGGACATCCAGGAAATGAGGAACAAATATGGGGTGGTGGAGTCTCAAGAGAAATGTGCTACCTGTGACTTCCCTTTACTCAACAGGCCCTTCTATCTCTTCCTGTGTGGACACATGTTCCATTATGACTGTCTTTTTCAGGAAGTCACCCCTCACCTTACTACCTATAAGCTAAATAAGCTAGAGGAGCTCCAGAAAAAACTTGCTGCGACTGCGCAGACCACCAAGTCCCGTCACAGGCCCAAAGAGGAGGACACCGTCAGCCTGGGAAAAGGTCAGGGTAGCAGAGAGCAGATCAAGTCAGATATTGATGACCTCATTGCTTCTGAGTGTGCCTACTGTGGTGAGCTGATGATCAAATCTATTGATAAGCCTTTTATTGATCCACAGAAGTTTGACGAAGAGATGTCTAGCTGGCTCTAAAACTAAGACTTTAAAACTGATGTTCAATAAAAACGCTCACTAGAGTATGATCAAGGACTCTGCTACAGTTTAATAGCTGCAAGTACATGATTGAAGTATAGCATTTGTGAAACAGTTGTATTGCAAGCATTAATCTTGTAAACGTAACCACTCATACATTGAAATTTCAGTGCATACAAAATGCTTGTTTGCGTGGCCGAATGAATGAATGTCAGTATTCCTGAATGTGGCGCCTTGTATAATCTCACCAGTAAGATGTTTTTAATTAATAACTGTACAGTTGTTCACCACAGTAACTGTATGTGTCTGTGTGCCTGGTTGCTTTATATGCATCAAGGATCCTTGACCAATAAACTATACAACTTGTGTTTTGTTTGTGTAAATTTGTATTCAGGACCAACGGGAACGCCCTCCGTGTTGTCTGCAGCAGAAAATATTAAATAACCGATTCATTGTGATTTGCTTTATTAATTTGGAGATTAAGTTGTGCAGTGGGTAAAGGGGAAACAGATTGGGCGTATGTTCTGTATACAGGCTATAAGATCATTTTTTAAACGCTTTCATATTCACATCGTGGTCTAACTGTTGACATTGTGATGAGAACTGATTACATACAAGTCAAGATTCATATTTTGACAGCTAAAGGGAGACAGACACTCCTCCCGCCAATTATGTGTGTGTTCGGCGGTGGAGGGCAAAAATCATAGTCTCGCGGTAGTTCTCCGAATCCTTCCAAACTCGCGCCATCTCCGTCTCGCGATATTTCAGGGACGACGCCGACGTCATGAACGTCACATACATCTTAACAATCTCCAGGCATCACTAATCGATTCCGGAAGAGCGGGCTTTCATAAAACCCATTTCTTCGACCCTGTATGCCACCCGCGCTGTCAGTTTTAACCAAAAAAGCCACGTGTATTAATACGTAGCCAATGTGTTGTTATTATGTCAGCAAAGCGTGTTTTGGTGTCACACCAGCCGCTCCGGTGTTGATTATTATGGCTGCTCCTTGCTCCGTCCTCGCCATGGCGCCGTGGTCGCCGCTCTCCCGGCCGCTGAAAGTGGCCGCCTCTCTGCTGCTGCCGACTCGGCGCCTCAGTCCCTCTCCCTTCGCTCACGCCCGCCATTTTGGAGACGGAGAGCTGAGAGTCGGCAGCAACGGAGACGGAGCGAAAAAAGGGGCAGCACGACCGGGGTGGGGGGACTAAGGTGAGCAACTGTTTATGGAGGGAGGGGAGCGGGAGCGTTGGGGTAAGATGGCCGGGAGGGAGAAAGAATTAGAAAGCGGGGGAATGGAAGGAGCGGCTCTGCCCTTCTCCGGGGCAGAGGGGGCATTTAGGGGAGAGAGAGGCGAGCAGGCAGATACGGACTGCCTACCCTGCATTGGCGGTGGAAAGCACAAGGCCTTAACGCAAACGTATTTCACCAACTAAGTTAGCTGTGGTGACTTTTATCGTTTGGTCCCGGTCGGATGTGGCCTTAAAGAGACAGGGCCCGTCTCAATTAATCAAAATTGCCGAGTGGAAAGTGTGAAAAGTCGTCGGTAAACACCCAACTAGAAAATAAACCGCACACCTCAAATAAGCTACAGGCTGGAAAAGCATTACAAACATGGCCAACAGTGTGTAAAATAACTAAGCGACTGTATATACTCCTGAGAGTGCTAACTAACATGATCTGTTCAAGGTTAGTAGGCTATGTGTAGCATAAGCTAACTAAGAAGTTGGCTTCTTATTCGAATTCGTCGCTCTACCTTAAACGGTCGAGCCGTTACTTCAGGTGCACCGTTTAAGGCAGAGCAGGGAATTCGAATAAGAAGCCAGCTTCAGCCTCCGGTGCTGTTCAGCTTTTTAAAGCTGGTTTCGTTCAGGTTTCTTAGCTTAGCTTAGCTTGCTATCCAACTCTACAGTTAAACCCTCCTAGCTAAAGTAGCCGCTGTGTTTTGTGCAGGCTAACGGCTAGCGCATCTTAAATACCGTAAGATAGCTCACGGTTCAGCTAACGCTAACGTCAGCTGCTATTAACAGTTAGCCAGTCGTGTGTATTTATGTCCCCGAATTCAGATTAAACACCATTTCTAATTAAATTAAAAACCCTAACAAATGATTGCATTTTAAATTATGACGTTATTTAATCAGTGATTTGTGTGGAAGAGTTAGGCTAGACAGTTTGATTTTATTGATAACAAAGATCTCATTTATCCGTGCAGCTGTATGTAAATGTGGAAAACTGTAAATAAACTGTAGGTTTCGCTTTTTCAAATTACACTAAGACTAGTTGGCTGTCGCAGGTAACAAATAGGCCTTGATTTGAACGGTTATGTACGTTGTCACGTGTTTCATGACATTATTACTGTACACACTATGGGCCGGTTTCCTGGATAGGTATAAAGTCTTCCTATCAATAGAAAATTCGTGTCTAGTCCAGGACTAGGCTTAATCCCTGTCGGGGAAATCTGCCCAGTATGTCAGAAAGTTTGTAAACACCTGCTTATCCAGTGTTTGATATCAAGAGTATTAATAGGGTGTCTGCCCCCATATGTTGCAGTAACAGCCTCTGCTTTTGGAAAGGCTTTACACTAGATATTGGGTCACTGCTGTGAGAATGCAATTGCATTCAGCTGCAGAAGCATCAGTGAGGTCAGGTACTGATCATTAGTACTGGATCACTAATGCCACTCCAGCCCATCTCAAAGGTATTGGATGGAGCTCCCAAGTCCAGAGAAAGCAAGCTGATGTTTGGTACAATGTCCAGAGCTTCTCACTCTTTTTGCGGTGCTTTTCTATGGAGCTGTGTGTGCAACTGAATGCCTGTATCAGCAATGGGTTGAATTGTTGAATTCACTCATTGGAAGGGGTGTCTGGATACTTTTGGACATCAGTAAAATCATGTCGTAAGATCTATACCTTTTGATATAAGGTTATGTTGGTCCCGCACTTAGAGGGACGTGATCCAGTAACTTCTAAATTAAGAGCCTCACACTTTTAAAAATGTTCATAGCTTTGAAAGACTGACTTTTATGGTACCATATACTCACACATTCTAATGTAGTTAAGCATTTAAAAAAAGAATGATATGAAAAGTGTGTTATACTCAAATCAGGTGATATGTCTGGACTGGCTGATACGATTTTGCATATGCTGCTTATGGTTATGCATGTGGATCTCAATTCAAATTTCATGTATAGCTCTGAAGCTGTTTTAACAGTCAGCAGCAGTCAGTTTTGTGTGGAAGTAAATGCCAACACAGATATTTTGCTGTTCAGAAGTTTAGAATCAACATTTTTAAATTATATAAAACTTACAAAAGGTATAAAGGTATAACAAAAGGTATAAAATGATGGAAAAAAGAAAGAAGGTGTCAGGAATGCTGAACAGCTGCAGATGGTTCTAAAATGACTTCATTCAGTTAAAGTAAAATTGACAATCATAATGCCTTGTATTTCAGAAGTAATAATCACATCACAAGGCAGGCCACATGACAGAAATCCCTATAAATACATATTTAAGGTATATTATTTATCCTTGGATTACTTATTGTTGTCAAAATGCTTAAAATATAACAAGCTTACTTTTTGTCGTCTTGTGTAAATTTGTGTTGAAGAAGCTGAAGTTAATATGAAAAATATTTTCAGTGATGCCAAGTGTTCGTCCAAATAGATCAGTTTCAGTCATTGGGCTTGTCTCCATCGCCTTTACTTCCATCTGCCATTTATATTTCTTTATAAAATTCAATATTGATTTATTAGTTATGTAGATTAGTTATTTAACAAGTTTAAGAAGGGAAGGCACATCTTGGATTAATTTAATAAATTGTGGCAATCGTATGTGCTTGAGGGCATCCACTTCTGTGCATTGTTTTTTGTCACCTTTATGTTTAGGGACTAAGTGTATCACTCAGGTGATTTACAAGTAAATGTAATGTAAAGAGTCAGGGTACAGTCCTTTTATAACCTTATTACCTGCTGTAGTGAAGTAACTGTGATTTTGCGTTGCGGAACTCATGAGATACACATGAGCCTATAAATCCTAGATTGCATCATCACAGTCACCCAAGTTCACTGGAGGCTCCATCGCATGTTTTTTTTCCATTCTTCTTCTGATAGACAGTGTTGCATCATGGTTTATCCTCCAGGATATACGATTGACACATGATGACTGACTTGTGTACCAAGAAAAGCAGATTATTCCATCCATCCAGGTGTTTTCAAATGATTAATACAACAGCTTAAGAAGTCAGTTCTCTGCTAAGGAAGAGCAACAAGTACAAATATGAATGTTTACAATTTACTCAGTTATCTGTTGGCTGTAACAACAGTGTCAACATTGGTTAGGTTATATTTTTTAAGTGAATAACTACAGATTGCTTTACTTTAAACTCCTAAATCAATTCTTTATACATCCATACTGTCTTCATTGCTTCATTGGGTTTAATTGGGGGTATTCTTTTGTGTTGTGTTCTCAGATGCCAACAGATGATGTAAATTTCTTCTGTATCTGAATTATGGCTGAGTGGATGTAATTGTAATCATCTCTTCTCTTTCTTATCCAGCTTTACCATTTCATGAAATCTGGGTCTTGGAACTGGAAATGACGAAATCTTGTTTTCCTAAGGTACTTGAAGCATCATGGTCAGGGTTTTCAGAGCACAGTCATAGCTTCCGCAGGGGTTTAGATCAAGGGTGACCACTTTTTTACGGGACCAAAGTGCAGTGTTTGTGGTGTCTGAGGGCCAAAGACATGAAACAATATACACATGAAAAAGTTTGTAAACTAACGTTTATAACACTACACTATATTTTGTTGCTAAAATACTTAAACATTTTTTAAAGGAAAATAACATCTTACTAAGTAATATGGAAGTATGTTTGTTCTCCTGAGTACCGCTCTGGTCAATTGTCCTCACAGCCAGACTTAGGCCTGCAGGCTGCACATTGGGCAGTCCTGGTTTAGATGTTCCACTCTGTAAATTCATAAGCAGGTCACTGAATGTAAGAATCAGCAGATAAAATAAACAGAATTTTCTGTGTGAGTGGTTTGATTGTAAACCATTTCATTTTGATTCTCACTGTAGAGCTAGTAGTTAGTAGTTGTTATCAGCATAAATCAATGACAACATTCTGTTTATAACTATTATGTATAAAACAGTTTCTTATATGTGCATTTAACTTTCTCTTAAACAGACCATCTGGGTTGTAATCTAGCTTTCCTGTTCCTACTGTGTTCCAAAGAAATTCATTTACCAAATTACTCATTCACATGACCTTTTTACACACCTCATTCTGCATGTGCTGTTTTCTGCAGTGAGTGTCCTGCGGGGCCCAGGACGTCTTCTATCTCCCTATGGCCTCAGAGCAGGATGGCATGGACTCTGCCTGCTCTAAGCTGGCCAAGCCGCTCCATCTGCAGCACCTGGAGCGCTCCCTCAGGCTGGATGCCTTCCTCCGCCAGACCTCCACCATTTTCAATCAGGACATATCCAGGTAGGGGAGCTGTCTGACTAAAGAGCTGGTTGACTGGCGCATGTCACTTGGCATTAAATCGGCGATATATTCTGCATTGGACACTTTATTGTAAAAAACAATATTTTTGCATGTGAAATCATCTTGAATCTAGTTGAAAGATTGATCAAAATAAGATTGCTTTATTAATATTAGATTATTTAACCTATTTCTAGCTGATTTTTAAGTTGTTTCATTTAATAAAATTATCTGATAATTGTACATATTTCAAGGAATAATGGTTCAGATTTAATTTTAATAACTTGAAGTAAGTGAAAATGTCTAAAGATAAGTTGAACAACCTTTGTACAGCAGTGTAATAATGAGTAATAATAAGTGCCAGACATATTGATTGAACTAAGTATGATATAACTTGCCAAGATAAATTTTTTTTCCTGTGGGCCTATATATATATATATTTTCATTTTGTAATCATTAATATAGAAATAAAGTTTTGCCTATGTCAGAAAATAAATATTAAAAGTCAATATTTAAAAAAGTACCTAAATTAGAAATTGTGAAAATTAGATGTACTCTTCTGTTTGTGTGTGTTTCAGTGATGACAGCGATGATGGCTTGGGTGAGGGGCCTTCTCTCGCTCCTTCCAACCCTCATGCTCCTGTGCTTGCTGTGAAAGAAGAGCCTCTTGACTCTGAGGAAGGAACCAAGGGGTCTGGTGGAGGAGGGACAGAGTGTGGAACTCTCAATGGAGTCCTGCTTCAGGGTATAGAACATAGCCTGTAACATATAATGGAAACATTCAGTCATTCAGTTTTTTGGTAATTTATTCATTTATTTTGGCTACATTGCTCAGTATATTACAATCTCCCCTACAGAGCACAAGGCTGACAAAGCGAATCTGTATAACTTCTCCAAGCTGAGGAAGAGCCGGAAATGGCTAAAGGTATTTGCTTTCTAATCACTGCTTAGCGCTCATTGCTGTTTTGATTTCATTGTATCATTATTGATATTGCAAGGTCTGTATCTTGAAATAACCATAGTACTTTCTGATAAATGCCAACCTCATGTGTGGTTTAGAATAAAATTTCTTATGTTCTGCTTGCTTTAGTTGTAAATTTTGCTGTGTGTTAATCTTAGGTCATGTGCCACTTTTAAACATGAAGGCAACCCACCATTATAGGACTGAAAGTATGTGTAGCTGAAATCAAACAAAGAAACTGATCTCTGACATTTGTACAGTACTATATTATGTCAGTATATCTAAATAGCATGTAATACAATACCTTGTAGCTGCAGTGAAAAGAGAAAAATTTTAGGCACCATGCATGTTTTAAATTTACATCTTTGCCTAATTATCTTAATGGTTAAATGCTGCACTAATTACAAAAGTGGGCTTCTGGAGCTGACTGGGCCAATTTCCTGTATCAGACCTGCATTTTCACTCTCTACAGCTGTTTTGATGTATGACTGGTCTCTTGTGATCTTCAGGGTATCTTGTTAAGTGATGACACTACGGATTCAGACACAGACTCAGACGACTCTGATTTCTCAATGACCCGGGAGGAACTGCACGACATGCTACGATTGCATAAGTTTACCAGGTTGCACCAGAGCAAGTTTCACACTGACCGTGAGGTATAGAAACATGCTCGTACACCTACATATATAGAAACTTTATATAGTGATAATAACAAGGAAAAATGTAGCATGTTAATGATTTGTGTTCCCAGCTGCAGCAGTATCAGTACTACAGCACAGGCCTTCTGTCCACCCAAGACCCTTTCTATGAGCAACAGCGCCATCTACTAGGGCCAAAGAAAAAGAAGATTAAGGAGGAGAAGAAATTTAAGGGTAGGAGAAGGAGCAGTGTTTGTTCTGTGCTTATGTATGCTGTTTGTCTACCGAGGCCATGCTTAATGTTATTCTGTTCTGTCATAGCCAAGTTAAAGAAAATGAAAAAGAAGAAGAAACGTGGTGAAGATTTATCCATGGAAGGACGGCCGTACGTCACCAAAATATTTGCCAAGTTCTCTCATGATGCACCGCCGCCCATAACAAAAAAGAAGCACTTAACACTCGAGCAGTTGAATGCTCGGAGACGAAAAGTCTGGCTTACAATTGCCAAAAAAGAAAACCCTAAGGTAAACTAATTTCTATGGGACTATGCTTAACATTTCTCCTCTGCAATTATCTTCATCTTCATCATCTTTTATTTATATCTTAATTTCTTTTGTGTCCTAGGCTTTTAAACAGAAAGCATCTGCGAAGAACTTTGTTTTAACCAATGCCAAAAAGGTAACAACAGAACTGAGATCGACTTTGAGTTTACAGAATATATGTTTCTATTGAGATTGGTGGAGAATGTTTATTTGCTGTGTATGCCTGTTTAGCTGGCTCATCAGTGCATGCGTGAGGTGCGTAGAGCTGCGATTCAGGCTCAGAAGAATTGCAAGGAGACGCTACCACGTGCACGCCGCCTCACTAAAGAAATGCTGCTGTACTGGAAGAAATACGAGAAGGTGGAGAAAGAGCACCGCAAGCGTGCAGAGAAGGAGGCACTAGAACAGCGCAAACTGGACGAGGAGATGAGAGAGGTACATGACCATCCCCATCCCATCAGCATGCACACACACCAGTTTGTTTTTATACAATGTTGGGACATAAGGTCATGCATATGTCCTGTGTGTGTGTGCTCATGTCTGTGCATTCTAAAAGCCCATATACACCTTAAGGACAAAAATGTTGGGACACCTACACTTACACTCACAGGAGCTTTTATGACCTCCAATTCTAAATCCATGAAACACTATATAGGCCATAGTATGAAGCTAGTCACCCCCTTTGCAGCTCCACTCTTCTGGGAAGTTTTCTACAAGATTTTGAAGTGTGTCTGTGGGATTTTTTGCCCATTCATCTAGAAGAACATGTATAAGGTCAGACACACCAATGTTGGATGAGAGGGCCTGGCTCGCAATCTCTGTTCTAGTTCATCCTAAAGGTGTTTGATGGGGTTGAGGTCAGGGCTCTCTGCATACTAGTCAAGTTTGTCTACACTAAACTCACCCAGCCATAGCTTTATGAACCTTGCTTTGTGTACTGAGGCTCAGTTATGCTGGAACAGAAAAGGACATTCCCCAAACTGTTCCTACAAAGTTGGTAGCATATAATTGTCCATAATTGGCCAAAATGGTATGCTGAAGCATTTAGATTTCCCAGGGGCCACCAAAAAAACCCTAGCAATACCCTATTGTTATTATGATGATGATGATGATGATGATAATAATAATAATAATAATAATAATAATAATAATAATAATAATAATAATAATAATAATAATGAAGTCAAGAAATCTCACTTCAGCAGGGATGCCCATAATTATACATACAGATGTACACAGTGTGAATTTATATATCACAAATGGTTTGATAAATGGTGTTGTGAAGTGTTTTGTGTAATATTTAAAGAATTCTGTGAATAAGATGATAACATACTGTAATTATCAATTTTTACATCTTTTTTGTAAGGTTATCTGAGGCTGAGCTTTGATCTCCATTTTTGAAATATGATGAATTGTAGACAGTATTTATTATAGCTAAATTCTCCATGTTTTACAGCTTTCTATGTCATTTTAGAATCATTTCCATCATATCATTCTATACACATCTAAAATGTCTTACTAATGACATGGTAATTTGAAACCTGTGAAGTTGTGCATGACTAAAATTTTAGAATCATTTAAGCATTCAACCAATCAGATTGGTTTTATATTTTTGAAAAGATCTATTCCAAGCTGAACAGTGATCTGAAACTTTTGAATGCTGTGAATATGCCCATGTATAATTGCCTGGCTGTAATGAGAATGTTCTAAGCCTAACTCTGAACTTAACATCAGTAACAAAAATAAACGTTTTTCCTATGTCAGAATAAGAAAGTGAAACATAAAGCTTTTGTCAAAGCACTTTACAAAGGCCATATTGTTGCTCCTGACATTGTAGGTTGCCCATGTTTTTCTCTGGTTTTTCTTTGAGGAGAATACGTTTTTGTCCTCAACATGTATGAATACAGATATTCACACACCCACATGTCCATGAACAGTGTCATCGTTTGTGCATTCCTACCTCCATCCTGTGTCTGATTAGGCCAAGAGACAGCAGCGGAAGCTGAACTTCCTCATCACACAGACTGAGCTGTATGCCCACTTCATGGGAGGCAAGCACAATGGAGGAGACAGCAGTCAGGAGGAGATCCTCCGGAAGCTGGACGAAAACACAGCCCAGCGGCAGATAGACATTGGTGGGGGGGTGATGGTCAACATGGGTCAGGAGGATTATGGTAGGCCTCTACAGTCCGCTCACATCACTGTCATTGAAAGAAGCCATAAAATGAATCTGTGCTGACTATTTTTATTCATCTCATGTTAGAGAGTACAATTGATCTTATTGTTTACTTTCTGGCATGGTGAAAAACTGCATGGTGATTGTCTGGTGGTTAAAAAACACTAACAACTGTTTCTACAGACAGTGAATACTACAAGTCTCAAGCCCTGCGGAATGCAAAAGAGGCATACCATATTCATCAGGCCAGAGTGAGTACATGAGGGAGGAAAACAAATCCTCTCTTAGGGGTTATAGTAGACCAGAAGTTGGCTTTCTATTTTCAGTGGTATTAGTAGGGGTGAAAACATTATAGATCTGAACCCACAGTTCAGAGATTGGTGCATACCAAATGATAATAACATTCAATAAAGTAAGCACTAATTTACTGACCAAATTAAAATCCTCTTGCTATTTAAAAAAAAAACCTGTTGTTGATGTTGTCCATAAATGTTGAGTAAAATGTAAAGAGTTTTAAAAGTAATCCTGTACCAAAAAACAGATTAAATCAAATTGTGAGTTCTTGATCCACTGAGCCATTTCCTAAAGAACCTTAATCAATCTGGATGTTTGTGTAGTGTCTTCCTGGCTGTCAGTGACACGGTTTTAGTGTTGATTTGTGATGTCTCCCACTGTGTGTGATGCAGACGAGGCAGTTTGATGAGGAGGCGAAGGACAGCCGCTGTGCCTCTCTGCATGTGGCTAGTGTTTCAGGCTCTGGTTTTGGGGAGAGCTACAGCCTCTCCAACCCTTCCATCCAGGCCGGTGAGGACATTCCTCAGCCCACCATTTTCAATGGCAAGCTAAAGGGCTACCAACTAAAAGGCATGAACTGGCTAGCCAACCTTTATGAACAGGTAAGTGCCAGCAGACATGTAAACTTGATGTATGCGGGAAAAAAATGTTTGCTGTTTAGGGCTAGGCCAAATTACTATTTATTGTTATTGTAATAAATTATTCAACGATTTGTTGCAAGCTTTTCTGAGAAGTACTTAAAAAAATACGCATGCTTCCTGCATGCATATTTGATTACAAAAAGGGCTCAATTTTTCTTATTTGATTGGATTTGTACAGAAAGTAGGAGAGTATGTAAACTGTTGCAGTGTTGACTAATAATTCAACTGAAATATTGAGAGAGTAGAATTTAGGTATGGCACTACTTTGTCTGTTCTAACTCAAGACATCAGTTAAAAAAACAAGTATTTCATCATATTGTGAATTGCAAAACATTCTTTCTGTGATTTTACATTTAGGTCATATTGCCTAACTCTAATGCTCTCTGTATCTCAGGGCATCAATGGCATCCTGGCAGATGAAATGGGGTTGGGCAAGACAGTCCAAAGCATCGCCTTGCTTGCCCACCTGGCAGAGGTGAGCACTTTCCATAGTAATTTGAGACCCATTGACAGTGCACACCAGTGTTCTACTTTTCCCTAGTAATCTCTCCAGCATAGTGGTTCACAGCTTTAGTCCTAGAGAGCCGCTTCCCTGAACAGCGTCAAGTATTCCCAGCACCAGTTAGAGAACTGATAATCGAGCCTGAGCCTGACTGGGTCTTACAAAAAAATTGGATTTTAAGTTGAATTTGGGCCAGTTTTTCATGTATACTGACCGGGTTGGGTTGAATGTGGCTATGTTTGTTTTTTAATGAGTGAATTTTTTTAAAGTAGTATTTTCATTTTTATATGAAGACAGATGCCTGTTTACATTTCATATGCTTTCACATATTAAATCTCTTTAGCTATCTCTGTCAGCCAATAAGCCCCCCAGTTTCAAACAGCTGAATGCTTTTAATTAGGAGTTACACTATCAGAAAAAAAGCACTGCACAGGTACAGTCATATGATGAAGGTTGCGTGCCCCATTCAAATGACATGTTTTGCTTCTGCACAGATCAAATGTACAATTACTGTCTGTTTGCTGAATGTAATATATTGGCAGAAAAATAACAAAATGTGGCATGAAAAGTTATGGCACATTATGATGTGACACTGCATGTTGTATTGGTTTAAATATGTGGAACTAAGTTTGCAATATTTAGTTTGTTTTTCTGTAGATTATATTTTATTTTCATTCAACTTTACAGAAAAAAAAATTACATTTTTGTTTATTAAGGTACAATGTAAATATGTCTTCAAAGGTCGAGCTGGGTACCTTTTTTCAGTTTCTGTACAATCACTTTCCCAGAGGAAATATACATATAATTGTACTAGTGTTTTAAAATAGAAAAATAAAACCAAAAAAGCGTGTGAAGACACCATAAATATAACTGCTAGGAAACAGAATACAATTATGTTATTTAACAAAAAGTACTGGAGATGTATCCTTGAGGGCTAGCCCAGTGAAAGTTTAGGGTTTTTCTTCTGAAAATTCGAAGCCTCCAGTTGTCACAGGCACAGTGTTAGTAGCAAAGCAAGGCATAGGAAAAGTGCCTGTCAAGTCACAGTGGATTTTCTGTTTGGGTCAAGTTCAGGTTTCAAAGAGTTTGGGCTTGAATTTGTACTGTGCAGACCTCTAGCCCCAGGCACCTGAACCAACTTGCTGATGAGGCATGAGGATCAGGTGTATTAGGACAGTGAACAGTTGAAATAGTGCAAGGCGATGAGTTACGTGACTGAAGTTTAAAACCACTGGGCCACACAGCTGTGCTTATGTTTCACTTTCTTGGGGAAACCTGATAGATAAATCTATTTGTGACCCAAAAAATAAATGAGAAGTAGTACTTCCACCTCGCCCGTTCCATTTTCCTGTGGTGAATTCTTTTCAGTCGCACATACATTTATCTAGAGGGCAAGCTGCTGTTTTTTGGTGTCAGTGGGAACTCTCCAGCTGCCTCCGCTGTGTATCTCAGCCCTTGGGGTCTTCAAAGCAGGGAGGAAATGGAATTTGGGGAGTTTTGGAATTTGATATGAAAGAGTTGTGCCTCAGGGTCCATAGGAAACTGAGCTTGCATGTTGTCTCCTCTTAAGTTGCTTCCTGTTTTCACCCCTCTCTCCTCTGCATGTCTTTCCCACCATCTCCCTGTCCCTCCCTCCTCCCCGCACCTGTGTGTTGGCCTTATTTGCTATGCGTGTGCATGTACGTGTGTCCATGTGTGTCCTGTTCTGCAGAGAGACAATATTTGGGGACCCTTCTTGATCATCTCCCCAGCCTCCACACTCAACAACTGGCATCAAGAGTTCACCCGCTTTGTGCCGAAATTCAAGGTGAGTGTCGCAGCTGCACAGGAAGACACCTGCAATTGCAGAATGCTTTAAATATCTCCCCCTTCTTTTACTGTCCCTTCTTTCATAAACCCACTTAACTGGCTCTATTTTCAGAACAATAACACTTGGGCAAGGTTGCCTAGGCCTATTTTTGCCATTCCTCAACTGTAAGGGGAAACACAGCAGGTCTGTGCAGCCACATGAGATTGAAAAATGTGTTGATCTGTAGGGGGCAATGTTGCATCATTGCTGTTCATTTTTTTTTTTTTTTTTTTTTTTTTAAGATAAGCCTTGGACCTACAAGGAATTTGAAATATGTTAATGTCTGTTATTCTTGCAACAGTTTAAAAATAAATCTGCTACAGCTGAAAAAAATCTTTCACACAAGAAATGATAAGATTAATTACTGTAAACCTTAGCAGAAAATACTGCGGAATTTCTGTTTGGTCCCTTCTGTGATCTTTAGTGGGGTTGCTAAGGCTGTAGAACACCCTGAGGACTTGTCTGGTATCATGTGCAAATTTCTGTACAGTCATAAGAACTTCTTGCAGTGATGATTAATAGATTTACTGACACCATGTGCAGGCAGTCTCCCAACTAACCATCAATCTGTCATCTGTTTATTTTTCTGGTCTGCAGGTGCTGCCGTACTGGGGGAACCCCCACGACCGCAAAGTGATTCGAAAGTTTTGGAGCCAGGTGAGCTTTTCTGTCCACTCTAGTCCAACTGTTGTGAGAACACTGCACTTCGCAGAACCTCTGAAATCAACTATGTTTTGTCCATTTGTGGCTTCTGCAGAAAACCCTGTACACACAGAATGCTCCCTTCCACGTAGTGATCACCAGTTACCAGCTTGTGGTGCAAGATGTGAAGTACTTCCAGCGAGTGAAGTGGCAATACATGGTTCTGGACGAGGCCCAGGCTCTGAAGAGCAGCACCAGGTAATGAACCAGAAGTTTGTCATGGCTGCCTATTCAAAACCTTTACTTTCAGTTTTTTGGCACAATTACAGAGCAACAGCTGGCTTTTAAATTGTGTGACGTTTCATTATGAATGGACCTATAGGAAGTTTGAAATTACTTGGACTATAATTCTACTTTGTTGATGTTAGAGATGGCATATTGGTATTGAGAGTTTTTCGTATCAGGCCGATATCAGAAAATGCTGGATTGGATGTCAGTGGGCAAAAATGTATTTGATCTGAAACTGAAACAAGTTTGTTCTGAAAGTGCACTTACTCACGTTGTGTGATGTCATGTTGTCCTTTCTTCCTGTGGACTTGTAGAGTGTTTTAAGTAGTTTGAGTTTCTCAGTGAAAGTGTTCCTGGTATTGGCCGATATTCATGTTTTAGCATCTGTGTTAGTATTGACATCTCTAAACATATTTTTACTGTCTCCTATGAAGTTGCTGTTTTTGTTAAAACTCTGAGATTATGTAGGCAATTTCTACCAGCTATATTTCTAATGTAATTAAGCAGATGGACATGAGATTCAGTTTTGAAATGCTTATTCCTTTTTTTTTCATTTGTTCCTGTAAATTACCTTGTGAGATGGACATTGATAACCAGAAATGCTTTGTGCATGGTTATTATTATTATTAAATGTTAGCAGTAAAATTAAGTTTTTCTTTAAAAAGAAGTATATGCTAAATCTCTGCACAGTAATTTAAAGACAAGTTTCTCAAAAAATTAAAAAAGACACAAGTACTGTTTTTTTTTTTTTTTTTTTACCAATGGAACTAAACAATAATAACACTCACATTTCTCTTCCTATCTGACTTGTTCTCCCAAAACATTAAACTAAAATAAACTTCAAATCGTCCCTCATGTTAGCTGAATGATCATTTTCAAACATGGTATAGGGATAGAATTTCTAAAAGAAAGTGGCGTCTCAGATGTTTGCCTTTCCCCATCTCCAGGCCTTGGCTAACACCAGGCCTGGGCTGGAGCCCATCTCCCAAATGCAACATGTGAGATTGTACCCGACTGGGCCCCAGCAGCTTCTGTTGTGGTGAAAGATGATTCATGACCATGCTGAGAGCCTATTGCGGCCGTCAGAGCAGCTTCAACAAGCTTTTAATTCCCTTAAGTCCCACAGTCAGGCAGAAGCTTAGTTTGAGATTGTGTTGGAGTTCTGTGTCTGTTTCAGTCTGGGCCTCATTGCTGTTGACATGCTTGATAGGTCTTGTTAGATCTTTCACTAAGCCTGGTATGTGTTAGCTGTTTGATGGGGGTGTGTGATGTTTGGGTCTGCTCGATAGTGTGCGGTGGAAGATCCTACTTCAGTTCCAGTGCCGAAACCGGCTGCTACTAACAGGAACACCCATCCAGAACACGATGGCCGAGGTGAGGTTGCACAAGAAATTTGTTTTTGTACATTTTAGGACAAAAATGTCCTGACTTTGTGAGAGAAACAGAAGAAGCAGGGCTAACCTATAGGAAGTTATGTGTCATTTTGTAGTTGGCATCTTGCCTAGGGAAGCGGCAATATGGGAATTATGAGCCGATATTTTTATGTACATATCCGCTGATACGCAAATGTTTAAAAAATTAAAATGTAATAGCAACAAAAATATAATAAAAAGAATTTTAATTTATATAGCACTTTTCTAAAACCTGAGGTTGTTTTAAAGTTTCAACAAAAGGCATACAAGAGCACAAATCAGCAGTATATAAAACTTACACAGCTGTCAATCTGCTAGTGACAAAAAGTTCCTCAAAGGAGATTTTCACTCAGATTTTCACATTATAACCTAGATTTGCTCATTGCAAGCTGAGAAATTCCTTTCTCCTTAGGAGCGTTTTACTCTCATTCAGATTGTATTACTGAGAAATCTAACTCAGCAAATGCACCAACATTCATAAAATGCAGTCAGTTTAGCACAGTAGCCCAGCGTCTTAAACATTTTCCTCTTCTGGAATACAGTAAATACATCAAGATTTGAAATATCAGTCAAATTTCTGCACAATGACAAAAACACTATAAAAACTAAAACACTACTATATCACCAGCTACATAAGAGTAGGCTATTACTGTTAAATCAACTTGGCTGACACTTTTGGCAAAGCTCGCTGATTTATGTGGTGTATTTTGGTGAGGTTGCCAATCTAATGATGTCAGTAGCTTGGAAGTAGCAGTAGTTGTAATTCAGCTCCTTAAAACCCTTGTGATTCAGAGGATCTGGCAACATGCAGAGAAAAGATGTTCCTATGGAAAAACGTTTAGAGCATTTGGAGCAACTTTGGAACATTCATGTTTACCACAGGATACCATTTCAGCAATTTTCAACATTCATTTTCCTCATAAAGAAATAAGCGGAGACCTGGAGTTCCTAAAATGTCATGACACCACTACAGAATGACGACAGGGCTTCAGAGGTCTACGATCAGGCCCCCCACAGGACGGCTGAGCAGGTATGAATTTGGTGGTGGATCATTCTCAGCACTGCAGTGACACTGACATATTGATGGTGTGTTAATGTGTGAGTGCTGCACAGACTGAGACACAGCAGTGTTGGTGGAATTTTTAAGCCACTCAGTGTGACTGCGGGACTGAGAACCAAAAATATCTAGCCAGCAGTGTCCAGTGGCCAGAAACTGGCCACTGATGGAGTGAAAGGTGCCTAATGCAAACTGTGCAGCAGATGAGCTATATTCACATTACATGTATAAGATGGACCAACAAGGCAGTGTCAGAAGTGTAAGTGTACAACAGTGTAAGACCCTGACAGTGTCACAGTGCTGAGAATGATCCACCCTCTTAGTATCTCAGTCCCTGGGGGGGTCCTGATTGTTGAAAAACATGGTAAAAAGGGGCTAACAAGTAATGTGTGGGCAAAATAAAATGGACAATAAGTGTAGGTACAAGGTAGGTATTGGCCAATGAATGATTAAAAGGAGTTCATATAGTAAGGGACATATGAATGACCCTGTATCCTGATATTTTGTAAAAATGATCCTGCTTTTGTGTGTTTGACTGAGAGGGATTTGGAGGGATTTTCTAAATGTAAATTTTTCTTTTCTTCTCAGTTGTGGGCATTGCTACACTTCATCATGCCTACTCTCTTTGACTCTCATGAGGAGTTCAACGAGTGGTTCTCCAAGGACATAGAAAGCCATGCTGAGAACAAATCTGCAATCGATGAGAGTGAGTGGTGGTGTTTTTTGAAGTGGTCCAGCTAGCCCTCTGAAGCCTTATTCATAAATAACTGATAAATTGCTTAATGTGCAGCATCTGTCACAATGAATGATCCATGACTTGGAGTAGATTTTTGATTAAAGACAGTTTTTGGCCTATTTTTAAATGGCAGATCAGCTCTCCAGACTGCACATGATCCTGAAGCCTTTCATGCTTCGCAGAATAAAAAAAGATGTGGAGAACGAGCTCTCTGACAAGGTACTGCACCAGCCTCCCACCATTGACAATAAAACCCTTTTGGTCTAGGCCATCTCATTTATTTTTGTGATGGTCACTCCCTGGCTTCTCTTTTGACCAGATTGAGATCTTGACGTATTGCCAACTGACGAGCAGGCAGAGGCTGCTTTACCAGGCCCTGAAGAACAAGATCTCCATCGAGGACCTACTGCAGTCATCCATGGGCACAGCCCAGCAAGCCCATAGCACAACTAGCAGCCTCATGAACCTTGTCATGCAGTTTAGAAAGGTAGGGGCCACTGAGCTTCATGGGAAGAGCCATAGTGGCTAATTTTTACAATAGGATTCTATTGCAAAGGATTTTACAGCTGGAAATTACATTTATGTTGTGTATGTAGGTGTGCAACCACCCAGACCTTTTTGAGCGGCAGGAGACGCGTTCACCCTTTCACATGTCTCTGAAGCCCTTCATCATGTCCAAGTTCCTGTTTCGCCAAGGCCTCCTCAACACCTGCAGTCAGGGGAGGGCCAAGTGAGTTCATAAATACAGTTGACCATGGCTGTTGTACGCCTCAGAAGTTTTTTCCCCATTATTTTACATTTTTAAATATCATGTTTCATGTGTTGAAAGTGGCTGAAATAGGTTAATTGTAACTTGTCAGGAAATTTAAAATGTCTTGCCTGACTTTTTTTTTTTTTCTCCCTCTCTCTTTCCTCTGCCTTGCAGGCTACTGCAGGTTCTGCTCTCGCCTTTTTCCCCTCAACACATCCAGCAGTCTTTATTCCACAGGAAAAGTGAGTCTGTTTCTCTCCGTCACTTTTTTCCTCTTGGTCAGTCTCACTCACACCCTGTCTTTTTACTAATTCTCTCATTTTCTCTCTCTCTCTCTCTCTCTCTCTCTCTCTCTCTCTCTCTCTCTCTCTCTCTCTCTCTCTCTCTCTCTCTCTCTCTCTCTCTCTCTCTCATTCTTGTTTTTCTTTCTATCTTGAGATCTGTCTCTTTCTTTGTCTCATTCTCTTTAATTCTTTCCTTCTCTCTGTGAGTCATGCATGCTTTAACAAAAATATGCCCCCCCTGCTCTTTTTTTTAATTTTATTGTAAATATATATAAACTCTCTTCAGGTGATGATGAAGGCAGCTGCTTCTCCTTCCTTCGGTTCATTGATGTGTCACCAGCAGAGATGTCCAACCAAATGCTGCAGGGCACACTGACAAGGTCATTGGCAAAGCTTCTTGTAAAACTGTGTTTAATTTCTGGATCAATTTTATGCAATTCCCCACCAAAACATAAGAATATAAATATCTACGGTTGAATAGATGGTCCTGTTTAGCCTTCAATGTTGAGCCATCTGTGGTGTAAACAGTGTTAAAGTAAAAAATGTATTATTTATTTATTAAGTTCAGAGCCCATATAGTTTCTATGTTGTAAGAAAGCAGTTTTGCAGTAAATCCTGTCTCAAGACATAAGTGTAGTTAGTAGACTGAGTATTAGTCAAATGCAAAAGGAGTAGAAGCATAAGAATCAATTATTTTTAGAAACACACAGCATCCAGGTATGGGATACTACAATCATGCAGTTCCTAAAATACTTTCTGTCCTCTCTGCTCTGTTCAGATGGCTAGCACTTTACCTCTCCTTTAAATCTGCCCATCGACTCCATCATCAGCGGCTGTGGGCTGAGGCAGAGGTTTGTGAGAGGAAGGCTGAGTGGAGCTCTGTAGGTCACTGCCTTTCTAACAGAGACTTTGTCCTGTGGCCAGACAGGCCAACGTCATTCCCCAACACGCACAGCAGCACTGTCCTGCGGGTGAGTCACTCTGGGTATCATGGGGCCACACGTTCACCCCACTCTCACTACACAGAGTTATTTTAAAAGTGTCTGAGCATGAGGTTATGATGTTAAACGTCTCCGTTTTCTTCATGTTGCTACATTTGTAACCCATATAGCTGTTATATTTGTCTGTAATGCTGACCCAGAGAATCTAGTCACAATTTCAGCATTTTACAAATATATATGTATAGGCATCAGCAGATATGTACATAAAAGTCAGATATTGGCATCAACCCATAATTCCTGTATTGGTGCATCCCTAGCAATGCACTTATTTCTGCTTCATTGGGTCTACACAGTGTCACACATGGGACATCTAAGGTGGGTCGGGATGGCCATAATGAAATATTTTGCAGTTTGTTAAAGCACTCATCTGCACACTACTGCTATCTGTTATATATGAAGGTCAATAAGTTCTGCTTCACTGTGGCTCCTGGCTCGTACGCCAGCAGGTGTAGACGATCTGTCATCATTTGTTGTTGACAACACATTTTCTTACCTGCAGGTCGTTAAGTTTTCCACTGATGAATTCTCTGTCCAGAAGAACGCTGCTAATGTTGTATTGTGCTTTAGATCCAAATCCCTACCATATCTCTATGGTATTATTGTGAAACCTTTAGTACAGCTCAAATGTAAATGTTTAGTTATCTAATTAAAATTCCACAAGGCTCGTTTCTATGAATAACAACAAAAAGGGATTTGACTTTTTCCAAAATGCTCATTGTCTCCTTGGATAGGAGGATAGTCAGCTGTGCTGCACTGGAAACAGGACACTGTTTGTGTTGGGGTGTGTGTGAGCAGAGCTGTTGGAGGCAGAGTGTGAGAGCAGATCTGCTCCCTCATTGAGTTATTTCACAGAGTGAGTTCATTATGCACTGAAAGCCTCTCGTCACTCCATTTTTACTCATTTTAAATGAAAAGAAATGGCAGCTTAAAGAAAGTTTGATAAGAAATCAAACTTTATACAGTTTTCCCCTGTATATGTAATCAAGCAACTAAGAAATATTTTGTGTCTGAAATTTGCTACTTATTTTTGTACTGGAGATACAGGCTAATGTAGCTAACAAGTAATATGCCCAGTCTAGATCTCTAATCTTCTTTGGAAACATGCACGTCAATTAGAAAATCCACAGGGCCGTAGGGATATCTATTTGTGCTATTGATTCAAGTCAGTGGTCACCAACCTTGTACCTGGAGATCTGCCTTACTGCAGAACTCCAGCCCAAATCTAACACACCTGAGCCAACTTACTAGGTGATCTCATCACCTGAAGCAGTAGTGTAGTTTCAGGGTTTTTTTTTTCTTTCTTCAAACTTAGTCTATCTGGGATTCATACTTCAGGACACTTGTGATGTTACCTAAAATTCAAGGCGAAATGCCTGTGATAACAAACAAAAAAAAAAGAAAAAATAATTAATTGAAAACTTTTAAAGTAATGCCTAACTTAGGCAAGAATTTGTAGAGTTTGGTGTCATTATCAACCAAAGAAGTGAGCCATCGAGTCAAGTCATTTCATTAGCCTTTTTGCTTGCAGCCATGCAACATGATATGATGTGATAAAATTCAGCAGTCTGGTGGACTTCACAGAACATGAGTCCAGAATCCAGAGACCCTAGTTTGGACATGTGGACCCATGTTGGGCCACAGACACTTATACTTTACCACTTAGCATTGTGCAACTCCAAATCATCACTTGCCTCAATTTACATTTGTACTTTTTGTCCCTTTTTACAGATGTAACATTGTCATACATTCAGAAAACACATAAACAGGTATTTTTGGGAACATTTAACAAGTTTAATGGATTACAGGCAAGTTTGTGATAATTTAGGCAGTTGGCTAATAGTGTTTCATTACTTGTTAGTAGCATTAGCCTCATATCTCCACTGCAATGCTGTTAGACTGTTTTGGTCAGGAAAAAATTGTCAGATTTTTGGCCAAACTGTTCCTTTAAGAGAACTGTGGTGGAATAGAACAGAGATGGCAGAGTAGAGGTTGAGAAGTCATGTAAATGAATCCAGTTCTGAAGTCCCCAGCATCCTGACTCTCTGTTGCAGAGCTGCTGGAGCAGCAGGAAGGCTTGCTGTGTGTTGCAGTTGCATATTGGGATGGTGGAAAGCTGATGGCAGGGGAAAGCTCTGTTCCTCAGGTGCTGACAGAAGCGTAATCCTACTCTACTCCTCCTTGCCCTCTTGCACTGTACGGCGTCTCCCAGCTCCACTGGTGCATGGACAGGAATCTGACACCACAGTAAACACTAACTTTGCCCTCCCTACAGGCTTGCTTTCATTTTGCTGACGTAGTGGTACGGCTCATTAACTGTATTCAAGTGTTAGGGCTGGGTATTGTCAGGAACTTCACCAGATTTGCAACAGATATTTTTGGTAAATGTTCACTTTAAAATTTATTTTAAAACTAAATTAATAATGAGTAAAAAATAAGGTTAGGGAGCGCAATGACATGTTTATTTCCACTTTATTTGTTTTCATAAAAAAATCCAAGAATAATGAATAAATACCACTGAACAAAAAATAAATAAGGAAATGAATAAAACATGCCGCAGATCACAGAGCACAGTATCCTCATCCATTTAGTTTTAACAGTGCTACGAGTTAATGACTCACTACAGCCTCAAACTAACTGTTAATAATGGATACTCACTTAATTCATGCACACAACAGCAGAAGATAAACTAATTAAAAAACTTGACTTGGTGCTCGGTTTCCTCTGTGTGTGTTAGCGCAGAAGGGGCTAGAGTGAGACCGGACTGGAGCTTTTCTTCTCCAGTGCAGCTACAAATAATAAATAATAAGCTAAAACCTAATTATTAGAGCACATTTGCCATGTGTTGCATCTTGTAAATGCCTCAACTTCAATGCAGTGTCCATTTCATTTGTAAATGAAAAAGCCGTAACCACATTTCATGCATGTGGTGCCCCAAGCTTATCATGAGAGATTGCCGCATCAGTATTTTGATTAAAGTCCTAAACAGGGTGCAGTGCTTTTATGGTACTGACATAGTATCAAAAATTCTGTCTTCAGTACTGAATTTCAAAACCTAAATTTGGTTGGCTTTACTGTACATGATGCCAAATGTCTACAATTTCAACTATAATTTACTTCCCAAAACAAATGTAGTTAGCAAGACAGAATTGACCAAGAATACTGTGTATTAGGTTGACCAGAACTATCTGCATTTATTTGGATTATATAAATGCCTTGATTTATGAAAACCTGCGCTGAACACTAATCTGGAACATCCGAGATTGATCAGGGTACTCACACCACATAATACAACATTTTGCTCTTTCTTTGAAGCCTTTTTTGCACATTTGCTGTCAGTGTTGTCAAGGCTAATATTGAGATAATGATTTACATGCAGCACAGCCCAAATGCAAAGCCTGAGGAACTTTGACCCTCAGCTGCTGGCACTGCTCCGGATGAAAGAGGAAGCAGCTGCCCGACACTTATTTTTCTAAACCTCCCATCAAGTCCTTTTGTGTGTTCCAGGTTGGAGCAAAAACCCCATCTCTATTTTCTGTATTTATTCAGAAAACTGATGCACCATGGCCACTGCACAGGGCACAGTCCTGTCTGGGTTCTGATGTACGAGTATGGAAATCTGGGTGCTGTAAACTATATGCTTTGTACTTGTGTTGGAAGCTTTTCTTGCTTACATGAGTCTAAATTAATGGTGTTGGTTCCCTGTGTCCCCGAGGCCTGATTGGTGCAGAGAGATTTGTAGATATAATCAAAACTTCAACATCTAGGAGCGAAAGGGCATTAGAGCCAAGGCGTTGCTGTTGTTGACGCACTCCATCATATTAGCAACGATTTTGTTTTTTCTTCTTTATTAACGTAAAGGGCCCGTATAATGGAAAACCAAAGATGGTGTATATCAGTGTGAAAGGCATTTCAGCATGTTTATTGTAGGGGATAAAGAAAGTGTCTGGAAAAATGAATTATGACTGTTAAATCCACACAGGCACCGTAAGTGAACCCCAGAGGAAAAAAAAAATGGTGTAGATTGTGCTGATTTCTGATAAATTCTGATTATTTCTTTGAATATGTAGCCACAAGGGTGTTTTAGCGCGCTCGAAAAAGTGAGAATCTTTGCGATCTGGATGCTCATGCCTCTCCGCCGCCGCATTTTCCAACCATGTTCGTCTTGGTGAGAGTTTCCAGACGTATCTTCCCTCTCTGCTTGTGGTTGGGAACGCAGCCCAGACAGCAGGTCTCCAGACACAACCACTCCTGCTGGTTCGTTCGTTCTCTCTCTCTCTCTCTCTCTCTCTCTCTCTCTCTCTCTCTCTCTCTCTCTCTCTCTCTCTCTCTCTCTCTCTCTCTCTCTCTCTCTCTCTCTCTCTCTCTCTCTCATGTACTCTTTGTCCCTTTCTTCATCCTCTCTTGCATAGTCTCTTGCATAGTCTCTTTCTTGGATTCTCTTTCCATCTCTTCTCTTTGTTTCTCTCCCTTCCTCGGTCTCTCACTGTCTGAGACACTTTCTGTCTTACTCTCTCTCCCACTTTCTTTTACTGATTATTTTCTTTCTCTTTGTTTTATTCATTCTTTCAGTCATTTTTCTTTTCTCTCTTTCTGATTTGTCTTTTCTCTCTTGTTGTTTCTCACTGACTCTCTTACTCTTTCACATGTTCTCTGTCTCTTTCCCGCTTTCTTTTTCTGTCTCTTTTTCTCTCTTTCCCCCTCTCTCTTTGCTCTCTCTCTCTCTTTCTCTCCTTCCCTTCTGCTCTCAGCACTCTTCTCTCACACCTTCTCACTCAGCACTCAGTGAGGAACACAGCCTTGTTTATGACTGCCACTTTTTCATGGAAACTCAGTCTTATATTGGTCCTTTGGCTTTGTATGAGTCATTGTAAGTGTCTGGTGGTCTGCAGTGTCTGAGGGTGTTGTAAGCAAAGATGAGCCATGCATTTGTGGAAAATGTAGCTTTGAATTCAGTTAAGGGCTGGCTGCAATGTTGAGAGGTGACACTAGGGGGTGCTGTGTAACCATTTACTCTTGTTTACAGTGACAATACAAATTCTCCTTATCTTTCTCTCGCACACAGGCATCAGATCAGATACACTCCCACTGACAATATGTTATGAAGTGACTGAAGATGATTTGTCGTGTTAATCTGAGCTTTGATTTTCTGCAGGACCTGGTCTTCACAGCCCAGCATCCATGGCTTTTCACACACGCAGACATAATCGTCTGTAGTAGGCGCTCTTCCACCACCTCCTCCCTCAGACCCTGCCAACCCAGCCAGCCGCCCAAGTTCATACTCACAGCTACACCCAGGGTGAGGGTTCTGAAATGTTTGTTTACTTTTTGTTTTCTGTGTAGTCCATTTATATATGCACCACTTCCATCAAGACAAGTTCCTAGTTCATGGAAATGTGCTTGGCCAGTTAAGTGATTTTGTTTCTAACACCTTGTAGTAACAGCAAGCACAGTGACTCTTCCATTATATTTAAAATGCTTCCCATTATATCGAACACTCCCAGACAACAGACACGTGTCACATGTGAGCAGTACAGTTAAGTTGTGATGTGTTGCAGTGATACTACACCACAATTAAAATAGATTAACACGTCCCTTTTTTCCTCTACCCCAAGGAGCTGCGTGACCCTTCCTCAAATTTTTTTGTATTTTGTAACCTAAACTTTTCAGGTAACCATTTTCCAACAGTATGTCTGCTATATGCTGCTGATATTGCATTTTAATTTGTTATATAGCTGTAAAATATGTTGCAAAATAATAAGAGTGTGCGTTTTGACTAATTTTGATATTCAGGTATCTTTAAGGGTTAATGAATGGGTAGTCATTTAATTGCAGCAAAGGTGAAAACACTCTTCTGGGCCTAGCTAATATTAGCTAGGGTAGTTAAATTAGCTAGTAATTCAGCCACACTACTCTTGACATCTCAATCACACCTATAACAATTCATCCTTGACAATGTGCTCAAATGAAGGCACTTGTGTTTTGCAGTAGCAAAATGTAATATACATTTAATTACAGATTAAGGGATCATCTAATAGGTGGTTTGTATACATTTTGAATTGATGTACAGACTTGCCTTTTCCACTGTAGGTATCCTGAAGGCTTCTGTGCAATGCAATGATATGGATTTGACACACACTCACTCACTCACACACAGACAGTCTTTGCAGCATAAAGTGGGAATCATATTATAATTTGCAGGACGTTTCATCAAATTAGTCAGGTCCAACTATACATTTGTGTGCAAAGGTTTATGCACCCCTGGTCAAATGACGTTGTTTTTCTGCATGAAAAAAGTGAATCGTCCACTACAAAGAGCACGCCTCTGCACATTTTAATGTCCAATTACTGTTTATTTGCTGAATGTACAATAATAGAAAAAAAAAAATCTGCAAAACATAAAATGTGGCCTGTGCAAAAGTTCCCACACCTTTTAGATATCATGTTTTGTTTTTTTCCAGTATAACTTCAGGTAAGTAGAAACACAGACCAGATAGGTCATCCATTTCCAAGCCGCTTCTCCACCAGATAGGTCAGCCAAACTAAATTGACATTGTGCACTAAAATGTGATGAAGGAAAACCTTCATATTGAGGATGTGTTAACTTATTGTCAAATGAACTAAACATGTAAGTTGAACAGGGAGTTCAATCTTTGCATATGGCTGTATCAGTTGGTATACTGATACATTTTCTGTGTTCAGTGGCTATAGCAGACTAGAGCAGTGTATTTTAACTCTGCTGTGCATATTTTGTGGTTGTCTCTGATTGAATACACCTGATCTGACTGATCAGCTAGTTAACGAGCCCTTCCTGAATTGAAGCAGGCTTGGAGAAAACAATAAAAAAAACTCCAAAAAACAATAAAAAAAACACTCCAGGGGCCTGTCTCATGAAGCGCGTTCAGCTTGGACAGGGTCCCTGACAAAGTTTCAACTTCACAAAACCTAAAATATCCAACCATGGTTGATTTGTTTTACGACACAGATTAACAACGTTCTCTGTTAACCCAGGTTTAGATACTCAGACTGTTATTAACCCTCCTACTTGTGCACATGAAAACATGACTTTTATGATGAACAGCTATAAACATGTGAAACATGAAGGTGTCAAGTGGGCAATTTTTCAAAGAAGGAAAAAGCAATTGTACTATGTAAATATGTAGAAAGTAAAGCATTCCTAATGGTGAAAAAAGTAATACTGTCACCACTACCAAAAAAATTGCTTTATTTTCTTGATGCTTATGTGGTATGATTTTCTGTTCCTTTGTGAAAAGCTCAAATGTGATTTATGCGACATCAGTCATGATAGGGAAAAAAGGGAATCGAAGCAGAGGTGAGGTCACCTAATAAAAAGTGATCCATTGTCATTAGACAGAAAATCCAGGCTTAGATCAAACAAAGCAATAGTTTGTGTCCTGCGTCATGAGACTTTACAGCAGAGCAGATTCTGAAATGCATAAAACAGCTTGCTGCTGGCCAACCCCTGAGAGTGATCTCCTGCGGCATCAGAAACAAACTGTCCATCTAAAATAAAACCTCAAAAGCAGTGGCTTGCCCTGACAACAGGACTGGTTTATTTATCCACTTGGAGTCCCTCACAGATGAGCTGCTCAGATGGGGCTGACCTCGCTGCAGTACAACTAAACAACGCAAGTTCACCACTGTGAAACAAGAGCAGTCTGTGAGAGCCACCTCTCTAAACTCACAAGCGGACTGGGGCGTAATCATTAAAGCACATGCATCCCAGGATAAACAGCATTTAGGGCTTCTAAAGTGATTTTAGTTGGAAAAAGGTTGAGTGAGTAATATATTTTCTTGAGATTTTGATCTGAGATTTGTATCTGGGTAAAATTAGATTAAATAGAACTAATTGTATTGGCTTGTTTCTGAGTAAATTTAGATTATATCTAACTCGCAGCATTTCTACAGTGCACCACTCAAAACAGTTATAGCATTCAGTATCCTTGTGTTATTCTTAATGGCCAAAGCATTTGCTCCAAAATGAGTCATCACAACACATTTGCGTCATGCATTAACGTTCAATGTCAATGTGAAACTTTGCAGCACAGCACACTTTTCAGGATAACGTATACATTTGTTTAACTATGATGAAAAACTTGTGTTTGTGCCTGCATTAAGGCAGGCATGAGTGCTGGGATCTTGCCTGGCCTCATGACTCTGCTGCGTGTCCGTGGGAGTCGGCACGGTGTTGGCACCAGCCCGCAGGCGCCAGGGGCATATGGGCACTGTGGGAAAGTGATAAGATAGATTAGCACTTTTTTCTCTCTTTGTTCACAAGGGGCTCTTGACCTTATTGGCTTTTAAGGCCACATCTGCGTGTACATTCTCCCATTGGTCAGCTGTCCGCGCCAAAGCCAGAAGCCCAGCCAAGCTGAGCTGTTTTTCAGCAGTGATAAGAATGAAAGGAAGATAATATCATCCGCTTGTCAGCAAGCCATAAAACCCTCGGCAAGAGCTGAAAGAGAGAGCGAGATGTGAAGGAGAAAAGAAATAGAGAATGGAGGGGACTGAGGGTGGCGTGAATCACTACAGGAAATGGTCATCTGTTACCCGAAGGCCTGTTAGCGCTGTTAGCACTAGAGACCTCTGCCACGCTTTCCTGTCAGAGCTGCGGGGTTCGGCCGAAATATCGGAAACACAGGGATATGTGTGTGCGTGTGGATGTGTTGTGGTGGGAAATTCTACTCTCTCTTCCGTGCAGCTTGTCTAGTGTTGATCACCAATAGGAAAAGAACAACTTAAAAAGACCAATAGGCCTGTAGATAACAGTTATACAGCTGTAACATTTAGCAGAGACTTTAGTTGATGATTTTGACAGCTTATTTCACTTTATTTCTATATTTATTTTTTATTCAAGTTAATATAGGTGTCTTGTTTCCAGCCTTTTCACTCATTAGTCTGTTCCTCAAAAGTGGTGTATGCAAAGCATTGGTGTCTTTTTCATCTAGTCAGTCAGCAAGTCCAAAGTCATTATCACTAATTATTCTCCACTTTACTGCACTAGTTGATACCTGACTTAATCATTAATGACACTCTAAAAAGAGGAGAAAGCACTGAGCTCTCGTGTCCAGTACCTCGCTTATAAGATGTGGTCCCTAAAGACTCCTAACTGCAGACGACACATGGCAAAGCTGCGATTAAATTTCAGCCAAAGAATGCATCATTGCATGATGTCTGGTGCCTTTATGTTGCATCTCATGGCCAAATGTCAACACCTGAAATAGGCACGAAGCATTTTAACAGCACTGCTATTTTTTTTTTCCTGCAGGTGACAGCAGTTCCTATTGAGCGATGCTGTCCAGATCGGAGTGCTGAGTATGAGTGGCGGCAGGTCCGGGATGGTGGGAGCTTGGCTGCTAAGCAGTGCTTCCTCTATGGCTCACCAGAACTGGCCTATGCCTGGGCTGCCCGCTCCCACTCTTTTCACCCTGAGAGCCCTGGGGGCATGATGGCCCTCCAGCCCAGACATGGCTGGTCTTTCATCAGGATACCAGGTAAGCATGTGGTGATGTGTATATCATGGCTGTGGAAATGGACTATGATGACAAGTCATTGTTTATGTCGATTATGAAGAAAAGTCTATGCATTTCCTTGAAAATGAAAGATGCTCTGTAATGTTTATGTACTGAAAGCTTGCAGTACATCATAGGAAGCGTGAAGGGTGATATGGCTTCTGTTGTCACAGGAACTTAATGTGACATGCAAGGTTATAGAAAATGGCAATAGCAGAAGACGTCATGGTTCAGTTAGTCGTTCGCTTGATGGGTTAAAACATTACAGAAATAATTGTTGATTGAGCCCTAATGTGTTTGTTTAGCTGTACAGTGCTGTGCAAAAACCTTAGACACTTAAGCATTGTTTAAAGCCATTATCTTGGGAGTAAGTAGGTTTTTTCTAATGAAAAAAAATCTTATCATAAAAATAAAAAATAAATACAGTAAAAAGTAATAAGAACTTTCTATTCTGTAAAAAGCGTGAGCTAGTTTGAAGACGGTTCTAAAGTTTAAAAGCCCACATCTGTCACTAGCTCACCTCGCTTTAACATAATTAAGCATTGATTAATCAGGTGTGGGATGATAACTACACTTAATACAGCCTGCCAAGAGGAGATGTTTGGAAATGGGTAAGCAAAAACATTCATATTTATAACTTTACTACTTACTATATTAATATTTTTTGTAATTATTCTAGTATTAGTGTTTTTCTGTGCAAATAAATGCTTTCTACCTAGATGAATAGGTTTTTATTACTAGTTTTCTGAAGTGTCAAACTTTCACCTAGTGCTGTATGGGTGTGTTAATGTGTATTTGAGTATAAAACTACTGGCCAACAGCACTAAGTCATTCGCCCGAGTGGTATTTCATTTCTCTGTATCCGACCATTGTTCTTGCGTTGACTGTTTTATTTAAGACAAGAAACTTTCTCACAGTTTGTTCATTTTGATTTTAAGCGTCTCAAAAGGAAGCGCATATCTCTTAAAAGCACCATACAAATCTTAGTAAGGGCTGTGGTGGCTCCGTAAAAAGGCAACACCCCCAGAAACACCCCTACCTTTAGACTCTCAGCTGACCTCCGGCTCGTCTTTTAACCCGAACCTCCATTGGCTGGCCTCGTGCAATAGGCTGGGCTGAGAGGCCCCTCGGCGCAGCTGCGTCCCACAGGCCATTGTGCGTGTGAGCCAGAGGAAACGCAGCAGAAGGAGCTAGAGAGGCTGCCAGCTCGGGCCCCCTGAGCGGCCCGGGGAGGGAGAGATACCCGTGGGAGAGTCGCACAGGTCACAGTAGCCACCGGCCCTGGTTGGTTTAGGGTCAGGGCCTGGGCCTGTTGTACCTCTCCGTCACTGTCACCGTTTGGCTTAACACACTGCCATTTGTTACACGTTAGCACTGTATGGCTGTCAAAAGTGGGAGCGATAGCAGAAAATCTGGGGAGAGTTCTGTTTTCTTAGGCAAGTGGTTCCCAAGCCTGGTCCTGCCCTGCATATTTTGGGGTCTTCCCTGCTGATCCAATTAATCAGCTAATTAACAAGCCCTTTCTGCATTGAAGTGGATGAAGTGAAGTAACGTACAGGGCAGGAGTATTTCAGGACAACTGGCCTAGTTGAAGCATTGCTACACATACATGCAAGGCCATTGCAACTGTTGGGAGCAAAGTTTGTGAGATGGAGGCCCGTGAGCTCTTGTGAAGTTGGGAGGGGGGACAAAGCAAGGAAGTTCGACTATTGGACATTGTTTCAGCACATTGTTAGGTAAGCGCTGTGTGTGTGAGTGTCTATGTGTGTGAGAAAGTGCGAACACTCATTCACAGACTCAAGGTGTTTCAGCTCACTCCTTTCCCATTTTCTCAGAGTCATACTGTACCCAAGGAAGGAAATGACACAACATAGAGCCAGGCTCATTGAAGTCCTGTGGCAGTGTGATTGCCTACTCCCACAATCTAGCTGGCGGAACCTATGAGCCCATACCTCTGAAGATGGTGGAAGAGTGCTTGAATACCCTTTGTGATGCAGGCTAATCAGTAATATCATAACATATTAGCTAAGCTACAGAAGTATTTCAAATAATCAAAGCACAAACCAGACACGCACATTGGGTGGTGTGACTTTGTTTCACTGGTTGACTCGTTAAGCCAAAATATGTGAAGTGCATTGTGTTCACCGCTGAACCTCTTTGCAGAATGTGGCTACATTAATTATTTTTCACTATGAACTTTTTGTTCTAGCATGACTTTACCAAGAATTGTATTTTGAGGTGAATTTTTGACATGATGAAGCTGCCTACTGGGTGTTTTGTAAACAGACTAGCTATAATAATATGTTGCCGATGTAGATTTTGTGTGACACTTGCTAATTAGAGGGCAGGGCAATGTAGCATGAAGGTCTTTTCTCACAATAGCTCTGGCACAGTGACTTTTTTTTTTGTTTTTCCTTTATTGGAACTGCACTGCTGCACACTGTTGAGATGAAGGAGGAGCAGCAATTGGTCTTAGCTTGTAGACAGCCTGTGGGAAACTCTGCTTTCCCTTCCTGTTCCTTCAAAGAATCCCTGCGCTCCAGCAAAATGGCCGGAAATATTCTTGGCCTTTTTTGATTTTTGGCCCAAACATTGGCAGCTACGTAATTGTTTGTGATCCAAACCTTGGTTGTGCCATCTTGATTAAGAAGAAAGGCCAGAATTTAACAGAATTCAGGTCTGAAGGTGTTTCTTCAGACCAGTTCTTGCAGGACTGTCCAGAAGACCATTACTGCTATTCCATGTATAGTTTTAGTCTATATATTGCCATATGTTTCAGCTGTACAAGTTCCCCACTGTGCTTGAATGTTGACCATCCTAATTTGTTTATGACCTATAGGGGGAGCTCTTTACTCTGTTTTACATGCTTAGCTGTACTGTGAGGAGAAACTGTGGTCCTGTTTACCTCTTGCCATCTCTAGACCAGCCAAACTGATTGTCATACATATGTAACGGCTTAATGACAAATTTCATAACTCACTGGTCTTGCATCCCACCCTCTTAAGTTCCCAGTTTGACGTCATCAAATTCAAGTCCATTAAACCCAGAGCTGTATCAGTCTTGTCCCATGACCTGACCTGTTCTTGCCCTTTCACCGCTTAGGCCTGGTCATGTGACTTGTGAGCAGAACATCCCACCTGTCTAATAGTTTGAGGCTTGAAATTCCCTCTGACCCCTAGTGCAGAGCTTTCTCCGAGTCCATTCCATTTATCTCCCCAAATTGGTAATTATCATTGTCAAGGCAAGGTCAGTTTTCAGTGTTTTTAAGCCGGTCACATTTCTCCAGAGGATATCATTTTGTTATAAATGTTTCCAGATTGTTATACTCTATCATTACACCAGCTGACAGTATAGACAGGCACTTTTGCTCTTTTGTAAATGTTGATTTTGTGTAAGTAACTGAAAAATGACTTTAGAACTTCAGATGAATGAGTTCAAGTTGAATTATTTCTTTGTGGTTTTAGTTGTATGTGTTCACTATTTACTTGGATGTTCTGTGTTTACTTAGAGTAAGGCCACCCATAGGGTGTGCATGTGATTTAATATTATTATTTTCCCACTTCAAAGTCTCAATAGGTTAAGGTTTTGTTTTTTTTTGTTTTTTTAGCTTCTCAGCAGTAGATCTGTGAAAGGCCTTGTTAACTGGCTTTTACCTCCATTAATCGCAGACTCCGACTGTGGCTTTGTGCCCATGTTGTTGGTGTTGCTGTCCGCTCAGCTTGGCCTTCGTAAACAAGTGAGATGATCTCATGACAGCGAGGGCCAGAGAGTAGCGGCCAGTACTGCTCTGCATTGGTCCCCTCGCCAAAGGAGCAATGGGACAACCGAGATCACTTTAATGAAATTAGCAAGCAGAGCAATAGCATTTACATGGCAGGGTTAATGGGCCCGACCAGGGCTCCATGGCTTTTTTTTTTTTTTTTTTTTTTTTTAAATGAGGTCACCCTGGAGTCAGACCCAGTACTGGCCAGTGGGGATTGGATTACGTTGTGAGGGGTTTGGAAAGGGTCCTCAGAGGTGGGGGAGGGAAAGCCACCAGCAGGTGCCTGGGCTTGATAACTAACCATGGCAGAGTCCCTTTTTGGACTCTGGTGCTTCCATTGTACAGTTTTCTGTGCATTTCAAAAAATAATTTCCCTGTAAATGGATTTACACTTGGACTGTTTCATTTTTGGCTGACATTAAGATGTATTTTGTCTTTTGGTCCATTTTCCTTTTCCATTTATACTTAATAAATCCTCTGGCAAAACATCACATAGTCTATTCAAATCAGATTATGTAGTAATAACACGTGTCTTCAGAGTTGCAAAATTAAGACAATTTTGGTACTTTGTGTGTACAGTATTTCCATGAGGCACTTGGACCAGTCTCTGCTGTGGAGAGCAGTCTCTTTCCAAATGCCCTGTGGTATTTGGGGTTTGCTTGAAGATGGCACTGTAGCACAAAGCCATGAGGGCAGCATCAACCCACAGCCTCCATCTCCCCCTTCCTTTCTGTGGAGCTTAGTAAAGCTGGGTCTGGTGTCGGTGGACAAGGAAAGGCACATTAGATTAGGGCTCTTTGATGGATGAGTGTTTGACATGGGTCTGTTCTCCTCAAACCACACTGGGTTCAAAGCAGGAGCAAAGACTGCAGATCAAAAGTGATTGATGGACTCTTCAAATAGATGTATGATCTTCAAAATACAGATTTTGGTCTGGCTGGCTCTTCTTTTGACGTTCTTTAATTCTGACCCAGCGCTATAGGCCTGCCTTGGCCACTGCAATGGAACAACACTTACTTAAGTCATAAATGCACTAGATGTTGCTAGAAAATTGATTGCAGTACCTGGATAGAAGGCTTTACCACAGACTTGTGATTTGACTCTTAGAGCCCGATCGATTTTGTAACCAGTACGGTTTTGAAGCGCTTGAAATTGCAATAACCAGTAATATCAAAACTAACAACTGAAAACTAACAAACTAAAAATTATAACTTGATGTGAAAAGTCAAATACAGAAAAACAAGTCAATAACTTTACAAAGAAATGTAAATGTTATAACTTAGAAAGACAGAGCTTACCAGAATTCATTGCAGTTTTAGTGTGTGTTAACTTGGTTCCAATTGTTCTGAATTTTCCACTAGTTCTCCTTAAGTTCTCTTTAAATCTTTGTATTATAAGTTTTATCAATGTGTTAAACGTTATGTTTGGATGTATTAAATGTGTTTGTCATGTTATTTATAGTGTAATTTTATATATAGTTTATATTTGTTTTTTATATTTTGTTTTTATTTCTTGTATACTTTAATTATTGTGTTGCGTGAATTGATCTAACAATTGGCCAAGCCCTTGTATGAGGATGCTAGTTTTAAGTGTGTGGCATGATGTAAAAGTCTCTGGCTAAAGCCCCTATCATAGCTTTTAGTTTCTCTTTAGCACCTTTAGAAAATGACCTTTTTTGGCCTTTCCTGGGTTATGAGGTGATGGGTCAGGGTTCATCCTTGGTTCACATTAGCATGGCCAGTGGGCACTGCTGCTGTATTGTATCTCTGTACTGGACAGACCTAGCCATGTCACAGGTTCTCTCTCTGGGGACCTCCATACCTCCCCACCAGAGTCTTGCTCAGTCTCTGTTCTGTGGTGACTTCCACAGACCCATGACCAGAAAGACCAGAAAGGTCACCTACCCAGTCACTGATGTTTGGGGGTCAGGGGGTTGAGTGAGGCCACTGTGGAAAGTTCACCTCTCTTCTTTTGCGTTGTTTGTTCGTCTGTGTTCATGCAATCAAAAGAAGCCTTTGTAATGAATGTGCACCTGATACAAACAGGAAGCAAAGTGAGGTGTTTTGACTTGACCTTGGTTATAGATGTAACTTGAATGATTGATTTAATTCTGTAAACCCTCTTTACAATCTTGTCTTAGATTAGCATTCCTAACCCTGATATTTAGTCTAATGTAGGATGTAACAGAGCTGTTTGATGTACTTTTTGTCCTGTCATGGTTAGTCACGGCCTGGTGGGATCACAGAGTGCAGTACAGATGTTCTTGATATAGATTGTTGTTTGATTCAGAGTTTTCTTTGTTCTTTTTTATTTCAGACAAAGAGAGTCTTATCACGGACAGCGGCAAGCTTCACACTCTGGACCTGCTGCTGACTCGACTGAAGTCTCAGGGACATCGTGTGCTCATTTACTCTCAGATGACCCGCATGATTGACCTGCTGGAGGTGAGCACACCAGAAAGCTTCTCTTAGTCTCTGGAACGATTGCACAGTTGTTTTGTGCATAACAGTAATGAATTCCCATCAAACTGGATTTGTCTTGCATTGAATTTTCCATTGCATCGTGTGGCCTTCTGTAGTTTTTGCTGTTATTTGTCAGAAAATGATGAGAAAGGAAAAGAGGGATTGAAAACTTGGCATGTGAAACACTTGCATGTGGTGGGAGAGAGACAGACTTAAAAAGAGAAAAAAAGAAGCCAAGAAGGGTTGATTGTGTGTTTTTTTTTTTTGTTGTTGTTTTTTTTTTTTTGGAGCTTTAAACCAGACCTGAAACTGGACGTTCCCAACAGAAGCAGCCTTTAGTCACATACACCTATTGTTCTTTCTCATTGACTTTTATGCATAATACCATTTGTAGTTTGCAAGCACTTCTATGAGAATTCCTTCCTATCCTTTTGGTTAAAGTTCTTTTTCTTCTAGACATCTTTGAAGGTTGAAAGGAGCTTCCCAGGTGGTTACGCATGCTTCACTTCCTCTGTTTGTAGAATAGTTGATCCATGGGAAAGGTTAATCATGGGAAAAAGCAGGACAGCAGCCCATGACTTTGATTGACCGTTAGCTCTGACGTGGGAATTAGCATTTCTTTTGCCCCGTTTTTCTACTAATCACTCAGTCAAGATTATAGTATATCACTTGGTTATAATAAGTGCAGTGATAAACCCCAGTTTGTGGCCACTGGGCACAATGGCGAGAGTGTGGAGAGATTTTTTAGGGCTGAGATAAATGGAGAAATCTGCAGTGTGTTTGGTGAATGAAGTCATGGCTTGACCAATTTTCCACGATTCAATTGACTTGGCCTGTGTTTAAAAGACCCAGCTGCAGTCAATTTCAGGTCCCTATATTACCTCTGGGGAAAAGATCTGCTGATTGTAATCTTTGCCATTAGCTTTTTTGTTTTTGTTGTTGTTTTTTTTCCCCACTTTGACACTGCCTAGTTTGGCATGATATCAGCAGTAGTTAAGTTTGGGAATGGGCACTGATGTCACCATCACTTATCTGTGTAACAGCAGTCAGATCTCAGACTACCTTTTTGGGATGTAAAGCTCTGCAAAATTTAGAAACCACCCTTCATTTATGTAAGTCAAAACAGATATTAAGAACAAGTTGTTTATTTTTTAATATAGGGAAAGAAAGCAGAAAATACATTGTCGCTCCAGAATGGTAACATTATAGGAGAAGGCAAAAACCTTCTTTACTTTTAATGCCAGTTAATATATTTAGTTTGTTTGTTTTTGTATGTAATCTTAGACTATTTCTATTTGTCTATCTATCTTGACGTAATGATGATGCAATGTAAAAGACAACTGCAGTGCTCAAATTACGTAGAGAAAATTTTTTTTTGATGTATTTACATAGATTATTTTAAAATTTCAAATAGTTAACAACTAAATATCATATCAGTATTTTCAGTATTTAGTGTATCCACTCAAACTCAGTGAAAGCATAGATAGAAATATCTGTGTTTTTAGTTCTGAAGATGAAATGGAGATTAATTTTCTCCTTCTCTCAAAGAAACTTTAAGTGCTGTTGATCTATGAGGAGTTTTAAATTGCCTAGCAGGTCTTGCGTGGTTGTTAAGAGTCCCGTTTTCTATGTATCTTTTAATTATTTTGAACTCCTGTTTTTCATGTTTTCTATTGACTTTCCAATTTTTGTATGAGCTTTCTGTTCTATTAATGGAAATTATGTTTAGAGCATTGTACGACATTTTTGCTGTACAATACTGAGCCTGTCTAGAACTCAACAATGAGTTTGACATCCATGACTCCCAAAAAAAATCAACAACCAGTTTATTCTACCACTGCGGTCACATCTGACACACTTGGCCGATATCCAATTTCTTTAATAAGATCAGTATTAATAATTGCCATTTTGACTGGACATTAGATAAATGGAGGGTGGTCTCTGACTTTTACACAATATGCTGAATACTTCGTTATCCTATAATACACATGAAAAAAAGGAAATTAAAGGACATTTCCTAGTTCTGGTCCTGTTCTGTTTTCTTGATTTTGACTTATGATGCTGTCCATGGAGACTCCTTGACTCCAATTGTACTTAGTGGGCTTCTCAGATTTTACTTATTTATTACTTTATTCAAATCCCATTCAAGTCGGTTCCAAATATGTTTTGGGCAGAATTCCGAAGAGTTAAATCATGTTATATTTGGCGCCGCTCTGCTGGCCAGGAGGTAGACTCTCAGTGATGTAGTACATTTTCAGTCCCATCAGCACCTCATGAGTTGAGTTGCAAAAGGGGGTGGGTTTTTTTTGCCTCAGAGTCATTTTGGCCAGAGCTGCAGACCTGATCAAAGGACGTTAATGTCAACAAGAGTGCTAATGCACATTTCACATAGTCCAGATGTGCTGTTGCAAGGGAGGCCAGAGGAGCCCCAGGCCTGATGGAGTGGGGGCTTCACTCTGGGTGGCGTGGGAGGGTGGGAGGTCACCATTCATGACTGGTTGGGGATTCGTTTGGATTCTTTCAGCTAGGAAAATGGGCTTATGGTGCTAATGAGACTTGTGCTGCCAGCTGTAGTGTGAAAGAGGACTTTTGTGAGGTCTACAAGTTTTTTTTTTTGTTGTTGTTATTTTATGCATGGCTGACTAATGTTACTTATGATATGTTGGGTATTCAGTATGCTTTATTTAGTGTGTGAACTTTTTCCATCGTTATCTCACTGTTCCTCAGGAGTACATGGTATACAGGAAGCACACCTACATGCGACTGGACGGTTCTTCCAAGATCTCAGAGCGTCGAGACATGGTGGCAGACTTCCAGAGTCGGTGAGCTGTCAGTCAAAGTAGCTTTGGGGGGAGAGGAGCGTGGGACAGGACAAAAAGCTCAAGTTTCTGACCTGTCCAACAGCACAGACTAGGTTGCAGATGTTTAGCGTCTGTCTCTGTTTAGACTAATTGGACCTTGTTTTCCAAATGTCTAAAATCCTCTTCCCTGATGCTGCCTTCAGCCGGAGAGGAATTTCGGTTTGGGTTCTCTCTCTCTCTCACTCTGTCTCTCATTTTCTCGCTCTTATTCTCTCTCATACCCACAGTTTTTTTTCTCCCTATTTCTCCTTTTTCTCTCTCCCTTGTTTTTCTTTTTTCTTTGATCTCTCTTTGGTTTTCTCATAATTTCTCTCCCTTACTGTCTCATTTTCATTTATTCTCTTTCTTCTTTTTCTTTCATTCTTTCTTCTTTTCTGTTTCATTTTCTTTATGATTCCTACTCTCTCTCTCACACGCACACTTTTTCTTGTTTGTGTCTCTCTCTTTCCTTTCCCTTTCTCTCTCTTTCTCTGTTGTTTGTTCTTATTCTCATTTTCTTTATTTGCTTTCTCATGACCTCTTTCTCGTTTTCATTTTTTCTTTTTCTCTGTATTTTCTGTTCCCTGTTTTTTTTTTTCTCTCTTTGCCTGTCTTTTTGTTTTTTCTGTTCTTTCTCTCTTCCTCTTTCATTCTCTCTTCCTCTATACTTTCCTCTATTTCCCTTTCTATTTTTTTTTTTCATCCCCCCTCCCTTGACCTCCCTTTCTAAGGCTCTGGTTTGCATTATCTCTGTATTGGTGGATTCTGTGGGGTCTGCTTTCCATTTTGCAGGAGGGTGTGTGGTGTATTGAAATGTCTCTTGCTGTAAATCCTGGCAGGCCAGACACAGGCACGGTCTGTCTCTCCTTTGTTTTCTCTGTCTTACTTTTTCTCTCTTCCTTGGCTTGCAGGACGGATATTTTTGTCTTCCTCCTCAGCACAAGAGCGGGTGGCCTTGGCATAAACCTAACTGCTGCAGACACGGTGAGGCTGTGTGACAGCGCTGGTCTTTACAGCATAATCAATGACAAATTAGTTGCTTGATAAAGAGCGTTTAGTTACAACACATCAGCTGCAACATAAGTTATAACAAACACCAAACATTTGTGGTTGAAGTTGAATATCAGCAAGCCATACATAGAATATAGTGTCCTCAGCTACATCAGCTCAACATTTCAACATTCGTTGGCTTACCTCAACTTTAACATGGCTTGCACTTTTCAACGTACTTTCTGTTTTTCCCATGGTAGAACAATAGTAAACTGTGGCCTAAGCAAAGGAAGTTTATATAAGCAGTGCGTCTGTGAGGTGGTCACAGAGGTGAGGTGTCAAAGAATGTGAAGTTTTGAGTAAATTTATTCCTGTGTCTTTGCAGGTAATTTTCTATGACAGTGACTGGAACCCTACAGTGGATCAGCAGGCCATGGACAGAGCTCACAGGCTGGGCCAAACCAAGCAGGTCACTGTCTACCGCCTCATATGTAAGGGCACTATAGAGGAGCGCATCTTACAGAGGGCCAAAGAGAAGAGTGAGGTACATTCCCCATGCAAAAAGCTCAAATAAAAATTTTTCCCTCCTAAGGATAATTAATGCTTTCCTTAATGATTCTCTTGCATTCTGTTATTTGCCAGTATTTTGTAAAAGGTCCTTTTTTGCATTTTTATGATGCCACCTTTATATTATATCAGGCTGATACCCCTATAACCAATGTGCAGTCATTTCTGCATTATCAGGTGCTGCCTTTGTGTGAAGTTAGAATAATGTAATTCAGTGTATAATGTACTCAGTGTTATTTCTGAGTTTCTTTTGCCTGGTAAATTCCAGTATTTGACTAGTAAAACCTCTAAAGAAATGCAGTTGGACACAATGTCTGGTAATCAAAAATAATCTATACAGTTTTAAATAAATATAATCCTGTGGTTCTGGCCCTGTACTCTTCTGGGGAGAAGAGGCTGCCCACTGGAATTCCACCGTTTAACGGGTGGCAGAGCGTTGCTCAAGTTAAAAGAGCCTGAACTCTGCATTCCCACAACTTCAAAAATGCATGCCTTTTGTTGTGAATGTAGGGCTGTAATCAAAAGGAAATAACATTAAATATGAGTCTTTAAACCAACAGCTAGGGTAGCAAAGGAAATTAGTCACAGAAAGCTAACCTGTATGTAAACTTTCAAACAGCTACCATATATGCTCAGAGAATTTTTACTTTATCATATCATTTATGAGCGGCATGTTTATACTAATCTGATGGTCAGTAAAAATGTTATTCATTGTGATAAAGCACAGAATGGTGAACTGAATTGTCTCACAGTTGGAGCTCTGTTGTCCTGGTTTCAATCTGATTTTAGGAGTGATGGAGAAGAGGAGGAAGGTTTTAGGATAAACCTTGAGTACATGTGAAGATGCTGCAAAGCCTTAGATAGAGTTGAATGCTAAGTAGTAACACAGAGTTTTAGTATGAAGTTAACAGTAATTACAAAAACTTTAAACATTTGTCTGGTAAACTGAATTATTACTGCACACCATGAAAGACACATTTGCTACTGTAATTACACTAAAATTAAACCATCGTTATACAGTTATACAAACTAATAATTTTTCTGTGTTCTGTCTCAGATTCAGAGGATGGTGATCTCGGGTGGAAATTTCAAACCTGATACCCTCAAGCCCAAAGAAGTGGTCAGTCTGCTGTTGGATGATGAGGAGCTGGAGAAAAAATGTGAGTATATATTTTCATCAAGGACTCTGTGAGAAGAGTTGCATGAAAAGCCATGTGGCTCCTGCAAAAGGCCTGTTCTCAATTAATTTGTTTAATGCACATTTTGACCTCAGCCTTGTAAGAAATGGCACACAGTCTGAAGAAAATAACACACAATCACAAAAGGGCTCCCTTAAATCTTCATCTCATTGTACTAGTCAGCCCACTTTACACTGCCATTGGTGTCTTTTATAGCATGTGTTTATAGGGTCCCGCTGAGTCTAACTGTTTTATTGAGGAGTTGGTTTGGCCGTGACTGACCTCCCAAGCAGGGGTTCTTTCTGCTTCTGGCTTTTCGTGACATGTTTGTGTTTATGGACAGTGCGCTTAAGGCAGGAAGAGAAGAGGCAGCAGGAAGAGAGCAGTAAGGTGAAGGACCGCAAGAGGAAGAGAGAGAAATATGCAGAGAAGGTAATTCTGTCCTTGAGATGGTTTAAGAAAGCGTTTATTTTCATCCCAACTTCCTTTGTGCTTTTATGTACAAGTGTAGGCCTTCAGAGATTAGAGAAAAAATGTTTCTCTCCACAGAGAAAAAAGGATGATGATGTAGAAGCAAAGAAAAAGAAGGAAGGTGTGAACTTGGTCATTCCATACGCTCCCTCTGCAGACAATTCCAACCTGTCGGCAGATGGGGAGGACTCCTTCATCAGTGTGGACATGGACTCGGCAATGCCCAGCCCCTTCAGCGAGGTGAACCACGGCAGGCTGCACTGAGGGAATACTAACAAGCAAAGGATAGAGGAGGATAAGGGGAAAGGGGGACTGAGTTAAAGTGATAGTTCAACAAAAAACTAAATTTACACAACTTTTCCCTTTTATCCCAAATATAGTCATTCAACCGAGATATGTGATGTCCAAAATTTGTTTAGTTAAAAAGAGTAAACAGATTTTATTCCACTTCACCTGCTAAGCGCTCCAGTTTTACAACCCCAATTCCAGTGAAGTTGGGATGTTGTGTAAAACATAAATAAAAACAGAATACGATGATTTGCAAATCCTTTTCAACCTGTATTCAATTGAATACTCTACAAAGACAAGATATTTAATGTTCAAATGGATAAACCTTTATTGTTTTTTGCAAATATTCACTCATTTTGAATTTGATACCTGCAACACATTCCAAAGAAGTTAGGACAGGGGGAACAAAAGTCTGGGAAAGTGGAGGAATGCTCAAAAACATCTGTTTGGAACATTCCACAGGTGAACAGGTTAATTGGAAACAGGTGAGTGTCATGATTGGGTATAAAGGGAGCATCCCTGAAAGGCTCAGTCATTCACAAGCAAGGATGGGGCGAGGTTCACCACTTTGTAAACAACTGCGTGAGCAACTAGACCAACAGTTTAAGAACAACGTTTCTCAACATGCAATTGCAAGGAATTTAGGGATTTCATCATCTACAGTCCATTATATCAACAAAAGATTCAGAGAATCTGGAGAAATCTCTGCAAGTAAGCGGCAAGGCAGAAAACTAACATTGAATGCCCGTGACCTTCGATCCCTCAGGCGGCACTGCATTAAACACCGACATCATTCTGTAATGGATATTACCACATGGGCTCAAGAACACTTCAGAAAACCATTGTCCGTGAACACAGTTCCATCTACAAGTGTAAGTTAAAACTCTGCCATGCCGGCTGAAGGCACGTCTTTTTCAGGGACTTCCCTGCTTATTTCAGCAAGACAATACCAAGCCATATTCTGCATGTGTTACAACAGTGTACGAGACTGGCCTGCCTGCAGTCCAGACCTGTGTCCCATTGAAATGTGTGGCGCATTATGAAGCGCAAAATACAGCAACGGAGACCCCAGACTGTTGAGCAACTGAAGTTGTACATCAAACAAGAATGGGAAAGAATCTTCAATAAGTAGTGTCCTCAGTTCCCAAACGCTTATTGAGTGTTGTTAAAAGGAAAGGTGATGTAACACAGTGGTAAACATGCCCCTGTCCCAACTTCTTTGGAATGTGTAGCATCAAATTCAAAATGAGTGAATATTTGCAAAAAACAAAGTTTATCCGTTTGAACATTAAATATCTTGTCTTTGTAGTGTATTCAATTGAATATAGTTTGAAATGGATTTGCAAATCATCGTATTCAGTTTTTATTTTACACAATGTCCCAACTTCATTGGAATTGGGGTTGTATCTGTTGTACCCAAACATAATTTTACAACCACCATACATAACCACCAGATATGATTAACTTTAAAATTCTCAAATTCGACAGATCTACACTATATCTGCAGAGTCGTCTGTATCGCTGGTCCATTAGGTTAGTGTATATGGATCAACCTTCAGAAGCCATTTTTATTAGTTTGTTTTTAGTTGTTTTTTTTTTTTATCACTTGGTAGCCAGGTTCCAAACAGATGTATAGAGCCACATCATACACCTGACATTTTACAAGTGTCTGGCCTCATCATTGTTTCACTTGAAAATTATCTGCAATATTTCAGCACCCATCTTGAAGAAAATCTTGTTTTTATAAAGTCTGATGTCTATGTTTTCAAAAGCCTTGCTGGAATTTACGAGCCAAGTTTAAACCTGTTAGAATTATGTCGACATTCATATTTTCAAAATGAGAACACAGCGATGTGGGAGGGTGTGTAAAGCTAAATCCCTGCTTTGGATCTGCTGGATTGTGTAAAATGTCAGGTGTATGATGTGGCTCTATACAGCTAAATAGCTGAAAGAGCATAAAGGAACTGCTGACAGAGATGAGAGAAATAGTCACACCTGCACAAATAGACATTACAAGCTTCCAGTGATTTCTATAATCATGAAGTTAGGATTATTTGTTCAAATTATTTTTTTCCCTTTTTTTTTCTTCAGTTAAAAATTTGAAGATATGAATTTCTGATTTTAAGTTTTATGCATTTTCATGCTGTTTTCATATTGAATATTAAAAATATGTGCTGAAAAGCAGACACATAAATATTTGGTAGTAGTGTAATGCATCCCAATGTTTTAGAAATGCAGTTTTCACAGTGATAATAATCACAATTTTCGGCAGGGCGCAAATTTCCAATGCTTGTTAGCTACATTAGCCTCCTAGCCCCAGTGCAATGCTAAAGTATTAATTGAAACAAAGAATGAATTGTTGTACATTTGTTTTTGTTTGTTTTTGCTGAACTTGTCACTTATAATGAGATGTAGTTTGCCAGTTAGTTATGATCTGACTTGGATTGACTTAAATTTAGACAGGGCTCAGACATTTTCTAACTCTTGTGAAGAACTTTAATCAATCACCCTCTTCCTCTCCTTCCTCTCTTCTACCTAACGGCCCTGACACCTTTCCAATGTGGTGCTGTCCCTCTGTCCCTGTCTCACCCATAGAGTTGTGTCTCTCTGCAGATTTCTCTGAGCAGCGAGTTGCAGCCTGGCTCTCTCCCAGCTGACGAGAGCAGCAGTGACATGCTAGTGATCGTGGATGAGCCTGTGTCATCTGCCCCGCAATCCCGCGCCACCAACTCCCCTGCCTCTGGCACCGGCTCTGTGTCGGACAACATGAACGGTGGGTAGAGCCCTTACACACCCACCGCTTGATCTGAAACTGGAAAACAGATATATATAGAGTTTAAGGAATTTTGCTTCTTTACTGTTGAGCTGAAGCTGTCTTGTTACACACAAACTCAAAAAAGATTTGCTGATACGGTTTCTGACACCGTCATCTACAAAATTGGCCAAAGGTATTCAGCAGAATTCAGGCTGCAAAAAGGCTGTTTATACTGTTTTTATGCAGTGTACACTATAGGACTGACTACATATTCCTTTCCATGGAGATTCTCTATTTAAAGTGCTGTCTGGTCCAAGAATAGGCTCAATCCCTGTCAACACTATCTGTACAAAAGCACTTGTTGTGGAACTGAGAAATAATAGTGATTTTAATTTTTTTTTTCCTTTGCTACAGTAACAGCCTCTGTTCCTCTGGGAAGGTTTTACACTAAATGTAGGAACATTTGCTGTGAGGATTTGATTACAAAAGCACATTTAAAGTAATTAATTGCATGCAGATTGATAACTAGGAATGGCTTGCCACACTGGGGCTATAATTGACTGTAGATATTGAAGAATTATCTTAAACAGTACTTGTCAAAGCAGTTCTCGCATGTGCAGTGAGGAAAATGGGCTCTGTTGATTATTTAAGGTAAAGTATATTTGCTACTGCGGTTTGTAGAGGAAATCCTGCGTTGAGTTGTATACACAGTCTTTCATCATTTCAGCTATTCTTATGATAGACCTTGCTGAGTCTGCCCTTTCATCAGTTTGATTTGTTTTGTCTGACACTGTGCCTTGAATACAAAGAATAATTGGCTAGCTGAGCAGCTGATATATTCTGTTTCACACTGCTGGAAGGGTGCTCGTGTGGGCCTTGGCTCAGCTTTTGCAAGCTGTATGTGGTGCAGCTCTTTTCTCTTTGTCTTCCTCTCAATTTTTGGAAGCGCTGCATGACTGCAATCAAATCCCGCATAAACAAAATGGCTCCAACAGGGTAGCCTTTAGCATGGATCTGGCTCTTTGCCTGCCTTTTGAGTGAAGGGCAATGCTAATAAGCAGTTTTGCTGTCAAGATTTTCAATTTAAAGCACTGAGGGTTGCAGAATTGGAGCTCTCTTAGGAAACATGAGCAGGAGCATGGCCGGGAGGGAGACAGGACTTGGGAGAGGCAGAGGCTTGGATGCCTTGACATCCAACTTCATCCACAAACATGCATTAGAAAATAAGTGTGAGAAAAAAGGAAGGCGGAAAAAAAGTGAAAAAATATTAAGCCCTGGATATCAGAAAACTGACTTTAAAGGAACACTTACTCAGTTTTCCAAATCCTAGTTGATTCCAAATGTAGTTGATTAGCAAAGACATGTTTGGTGTCCAGAGTTTCCTTCTTTAGTGTTGCACTGGAGTTAAGAGGCTAATGTAGCTCAACAAGTCACACACTGGACCAAAGAACTGACAAAAGACAGGTTTTTGTCAGTTTTTACAAAGAACAGTATGTCATACAGTGTAACAAACCATCGCTAACCTACTTAACTAATTTTGTAGTTTGTGATATCATGTACAATATACACTTTATAGCCAAAAGTATGTGGACAGTCCTAATTGGGTTCAGCAACACCCATTGCAAACAAGTATACAAAAGCAAGCACACAGCAATATCTCTAGACAAACATTGGCAGTAGAACGGGTTGTACCAAAGAGTTCAGTGGCATCAAACATGGCAATGTCCTATGATGTCACTTTTGCCACAAGCCAGTTTGTGAAATTTCTGCCCTGGAAATGGAAGCATCTAGGAGCCACAACAGCTCGGCCATGAATTGGTAGACCATGTAAACTCACAATCCAGGGTCGCTCAGTGCTGAAGCAAGTAGCAAAAATCCTTTGTTGCATCATTTATTATAGTTTCAACTGCTTCTTGAAATAAGTCACACAATAACTGCATCAGGAGCTTTATGAAATAGGTTTCTGTGGCTGAACAGCTGCACACAAGCCTAAGATTGCTATGTGTAAGTGCCTGCTGGAGTGGTATAAACAATAAAACACTAGACTCTAGGCCAGACTCTGGAATGATCAATCACGCTATGCATTGTCTTTTTTTATAAAGACAATAATTAATAATTGATTTAGTCATAGCATAAAAATCTTTTAAGCCCCTGTTCATTTTTCATGAGAGAAGTCATTCCATGTGAAGAAGGCTACAGCACAGCTTGATCAGTTAAACAAGCATGACCAAGATAAATAAATATTTACTTTGCACTGCTGTTAAACCTAAAGTGAGACAGCATGTCAGGACTGATTCGGGCCAAAGACAAACATTACACATTAAAAGAAATCTTGTTAAAAGAAATCAGAGAGATAGAGCGAGAAAGATATAGTTGCTTCTGTGCATCTCAAAACAACAGGATGGTGTGTTTTCAGACATCTCAGTCATTGACAATCATGATAGAATCCATCATCCGTCTATCAAACTATGTTATTGTCAATTGACTCAAGCCTAGTTTTAGCCAAGTGCGTGACAATATAATTATTACATAGGCAGGTGAATCTAGCTTTAGATGTCTTGTCCAAAGACCTTCATTGGTGTAGCATGGTGTCCTTGCCCAGGCAGGCAAACATCCCTGTCTGCCATGTAAAATTACCCACTTTACTGTACCAACCTTCGTTCTCAATTATATTTTTCCATTACTTGTTAGCTGCATTATCCTTCTAGTTGTAGTTCTCAAGTAAGAATCAGACTTCACTAAATATGTTTTGGCTGAGCAACTAAATTTGGGGAAAGAGAACAAAAGTGTAAAAAAGACAGATTTGCTTTGTTTTGCTGGATTTGGCAGGTGCACATTAGTATATTTTGGTCTCTGCAAGGTCATATCCTCCAGGCGGATAGTTGGGGTTAGGTTCGCAACCAGATGTTCCAGCTGAACTCGTCCTCTATTACTCCTGTAGGTGTCTCTTCTCAAGACACATCCAGTCCAGGCAGAGGAAGGTCCGGTAGGAGCCGAGGCCGGCCTAAAGGCTCCGGAGGGGCCGGGAAGTGCTCCAGCAGGAAGGGTCGAGGAAGGAAGTCGACTGCAGGCAGTGCAGCAGCCATTGCAGGGGCAATGGCAGGAGCAGCAGCTGCCTCAGCCGCTGCGTACGCTGCTTATGGCTACAGCGTTTCCAAAGGTGAATTTTGATTACACACACAACTCTAACCAGCAAACCTTTAACTCCATCTTACAGTGATCCAGATTATGGATGTAAGTGCGTTATGTGTTTGCTGAAGAATGACCAATGCTAGTAACATACAACAAGCTACGTTGTGAGCATCAGGGTGCAATAGGCAGTTGATCTGCTAGATAGGTCTAACAGTCACTTCCACAGTCACTTTTCATTCTCTCAGCTCATAAATACGCAATTTGGTTTATGTTATTCAGTTGATTATAGAAGACATTATATCACTTGGTGACGGAGAACAGTGAACCCGGTTACATATAAATTTGCACTATTATGCAAATTCTAGACGCCCCCTGGTTTGCCCTCTTTCTAAACCCCACCCTTCCTGACACTACCCTGCATACTGTCTGTTTTATGAGATGAAGCAGAGCAGCAACAAAGTTCTCACTGTGTCTTTAATAATCAGAAAGATTATGATTGCATTACTCTCAGATTTGAATCTTTATCTTCCACGCTTGCCTCAATCTGTAACGTCAGTGAATTGGAATTACTGCTTGTTTAACCTTAATGCTAAGCTAATGTTAGCGTCCAGTGCTAACAAGAATGTTAAAGCAGAATTAGCATAAATTAACATCTCTACACACAAAGTTTACCTCTGCTCAGATTTGAGTCTTTATCCTGTAATCTTGCATCAGTGAAGTTTCAGTGAGCTGGAATGAACCGGTGCTGTAAAACTGTAGCAAGCTAAGCTATTGTAGTAGACTGCTGCCTGCTACTGAAGCAGCACTACATACCACAGTTTATTAGATGGATGTGAAGTATATTTTAGCTAACAGCTCACTGCACAGTCCAAACATTCCAACAAGCAAACCATGTCGGCACAGGCGGGTTCTGTAGCTGTAAGCAAGTTTTCTTTCGACATGTCCTCTCACTGCTGTATTTTTCAATTTTTTTGATTAAGATTAAGTGACCCTTATTAGTCCCACAACAGGAAAATTTCACCTGCGCATTTAACCCATTCGTGAAGTGAAACCCCACATACGCACTAGTGAGCACACACACACTAGGGGACGACTGCCGTCAGTGATGATGATGAGTGAGGAGTTCCAGCACTTTTGTGACTTAGAAAACTAAGCTTGGTATGCAGCGCACCTCGAATCAGAAGTACTGAGAAAGTCTGTGATTTTAATGGACTATTTTGAACGTGAGGAAAAAAAAAATATTGTAAGAAAAATGTAGAACATGTTCCCTTTAACATGACGTTAAGAGACTCTTCTCCTTCAGGTATTCCTGCTTCTGGTCCATTGCAGCCTGCGTTGGCTCGCTCTTCCGCTACACCTGCCTTCGTCCCTGTGGGCACCTCCTCCCCGCAGGCTAAAGGCAGCACCATGGGCCCCGGCTCTCAGATGCTAGCACATGGCAGCTCCCACATCCATCACAACCCCTCCAAGAGAGGCAAAGGACCCAGTAGCCATGGGGGACGGTAGCAGTATGAGTAGGGTTTGTGGTAGGCTAATGTGTAATTCTAGATTGGCCAGTAATTTCACTCTTGAGGCTAAACGCCCTCATGGTTTCTTATGATGTCTATCCACCGAAAAAACATTTTACCAGCCCTGCTGTCACTGTGAAACCTTTCTTCATTTCCCTGTAATTTAGCAATGAATCTTACCCCCTAAATCAAAGCGGAGCAGTCTGGGAGGTCTGGAAAAAGACTGCACAACAGAATAGTGGGAAAAGTGGCAATGCTGTTTTTCAGCTGAAAAGCAAATCCCTATTTATTTCAAGAAGCTTGTGGTTGAAAACGTTTGGTTTATGAAGGGGCGAAAGACTTTTGATTAACATGAAAGAAAACCTATAGTTGTGACACATTAATTCTTTTGGTGCAAGGCAGTGAAATTGTCCAATACATGCCATTGTGTGCTGAGCAAAGGGCTGCATAACAGTTTCTGGAAAAAAGGAAATTCACTTGCTTTCACATTTGGGTAAAAACACATTCTCTCTTTCTCTCCTGTAAAAGGTGTAGATGTGTTTGGTGACCAAGAACAGAACAGGAATGCAACACATCTTTCCTCTATTGCACTTGTTAATCGGAGAGATGGTTTTGGGGACATAGAGGCAAATATGCAGATGCAAGTTTTTTTTCCTCATTTCCTCTAATAGCTGGAAATGGCTTGCAAGCTTCTAATAACATTGTTGCAATTATAAAACGAAGAATACAAAGCAGGGAACATGGGGTAAAGTGTTAGCCAAGCGCACACCCTTGAACAGTAAAGACGTCTTTAGTTCAACAAAACGCGCAAGACTGCTTTTATAAATGACTATTTTTGTGGAGAAGTCTCATCAGCATTATAGTAGTATGAACAACCATTCACAACGCCAGACAGCCTTCTCTTTCTACACTTACTTGCCGCAAATTGAGTTTTGGCTTTAAATACTAATATATATTTTGACCAGAAAGGTGAAAAAGTTACAGGTATTTTGTAGAGGAGTGAAATGCAGAAGTGGGCTCTGCTTAAAATTGTCACCACTCTGCTTGATCAAGGCTGACTTCATATTCTTTAATGGATGTAAAATGTATTATAGCTTAAGTTAAAAGTTGGTAATTTATGAAGATTTGTGCTAACTGTAAATTGTATCGAAGCCATTTATTTTTAAAAGATAAATGTGTTGCAAATTCATCATTTTTTGTGGCATCAGTGGTTTTGAGGTTTATTTTGTCTTTCAACATGATGATAATATTGTCCAGCGTTTGTAAATACTGCAGTGGATATTGCTCCTTTCAAAGTTATCCATATTTCCCATATTGCTTGTCTATTTTTATAGGTCACAGTGTACATACCAGAGAAAAAGTGGTCATTTTACTAACTTGGAGTAAATCCAAAATAATAAAAAAAAAAAATCCCAAATAATTTTTGATGCATTTGTCTGATTTATTCTTTTCACTTTCTGGTGAAATGTTACCACATTGACTCTTTGTAATCAGTGTGATTCACAAAGGAAGATATTGACTGTAGCAACAAAGTAACTTAAGCTAGTGGCATATTTGGCTATCTGTAGCCAGTTGGTAGACTTTCCAGTTTACGTAGTGTCTACATAGCACTCAGTGGGTTGCTGTATACTGAACCTGGTATGATGCATGTAATAGGAATGCAGTACATAACATAAACATGCTGAAATTAAACTCTACAGTAGCATGACCTCACCCTTTACTGTTCCATACCATGCCTTGTTTGGTCAGGTGAGCTAGCACGTTGATTCAAATCACGTGTCTGATTCTGGATGCTATGTACAATCCGCTTTGAATTCAGTTGTGAAGGAACGGATCATATAGTGGATCATGAAGGTGTCTTTGGCTTTTACAGAGGTCTCCCATTCACCATGTTTCTGGTAAAAATAATTAGTGGCCTGAAAAGTGTGGATATGTGTGATTATGCACACAGCATAAAGATGTATACCACTTTCTAGCTAAGACAGTCCACCTCACTTCACCATCATCTTTCCTGCTTCTTCTGACCGCAGAGCAGACCATAAACACAGGACTTCCAGGGTCAGTCTGTTCCCTGCTCCTTGCATAAACCTGCATGTGTATTTAGATAGTGGTCAGCTTGAGCAATGTCCAAAGACACTCCTGCTTCTGCCAAGTGTTAGTCAGCTGTGTGGAAACAAGGAGGCAAGCCAACATGGGATGGGGTTGACAAACGTGACTGCACTAGCTGCTGATTTTGATCAGCGGTGTGAGTGTCTGCATTAGGCCAAGATGTAAGCAACAGTTCTGGAAACTTGGTAAATAGGTCAATGTCCTGAAGCCACCAGTCTCACACTAATAGTAAAGAAGTACTAACAATGGAAAAAAGAGAACCACAAGAGACAGGCAGAAATGGAGGTGAACCATTTTATTCAAATATGATTTGAACACAAGTAAACAATTTTGAACCTTTTACAACAAAGGTTTTTTTTTCCCCTCTTGGGAATAAATAGAAATTAAAATGGCTTAAGAACAGAGTCAGCTTTTGTGCAAATCAAAGGGACAAAAATAACCATATTTTGAGACAGCTGTGCAGACACAGAACCATTCACCTTTTTGAGGTTAGAACTTATCGAGCATGCACACATCAGACTTTTACATATTTTGCACAACAGTGTTTGACCCATTTTGATTATTTCACTACCACAGTAAAAGCTTATATTGCAAGGACCAAAGAAACATGAGGCTACTGCACATGTCATGCTACTGCACATGCTGCAACAGACTCCAGGGACAGATTAAAATACCTAGTTTCGCTTTATACAGTATAGTAAATTAACCACTTATAATATATGGGATGGAATCACTGAACACAGTCACAACAACCACAGTGGCATCTTGGATCACGTTATGACGTTTGACCGCATCTAGCTGTCTAAGCAAACACAGGCTGCTGAGCCGCTAGCAGTATGGGCCTAATGATAGCTAGACAGGCTGCCTCGATAGAGAACAAGTGAGGATCATCTACATCAGGGCAGCTGTGCCTCATGAAATCTGCCAGGCGGAGCAGGTACTCGATGTTGTGGCCGGTCTTCCCCTTGCACACAGAGATCTGGGCTGCGATTTCCTCTGTGCTGGCTGGCCCAAGGTAGATGGGGTTGTCAGCTGTGGCGATGTAAACCAGGGCCTGGATGGGTGACTGAGCCTCACCGCGTGGGATGAATTCTACAAACTGAGTGAGGTAGCCCCCACATACTGTCTCCCTCACGTTCAGGTACTTGAGGGACTCTTCAAGCTGGGAGCCTGCCACTTCGAAAGCAACACCCCAGGTGCATGCCTATGTGAGAGATCATTATTCTTAGCATCATTGCTCTTCTTAATATTGGAATGAAGTTTCAAATGATTGTACATTCTTATGACATACTTTAAGTATATGATACAATACTGAATACTTACATCCTCCTCCTCAATGAGCGTCACCACTCTTCCAGGCTGTTGACATCAGAGAAACGCAGAGGGTCATTATGACGACAAAGCAATGCAGGAACTTTGGTGATGTGATAATGCATATTTTTTTTTTATTATTACACAATCTACGTTTCAACTCACCGTTTCATTGTTGCCACGGTGGTAGTTATCTCCATGCCAGAAGCGCCTTTTGTAGCCCTGAATGTACCCGACCTTGCTCCTCTTGTACTTGAAGTCGGGCTTCCACACCAGTGAACCGTAGCCGAAAACCCAGAGGCTGCTCTTCCCTGTTATGATGTCTTGAGGCTTCATGTTGAACGGTGTGATGCTGTCTCCGGTGTCTGACACTGGAGTGAATCAAGGCGGCTGGGAGGCGTAGCAGAATTTCGTGTACGAACCGAACCGGTTAAACCAGCTAGCTAGCTAACTGGCTAGTACTAGCTTCCTCCGATCTAAGAGGAGAGGTATCGGCTGGCTCACCGCTATACCGCGAACGGCACTGGAGCCCAACTGCTTGGCAGTTGTGAGGATGGAGGTACGCGGGTGCTTTTGCTTTGCCTGGTGCATGCCGATGCTTTAGTGTGCCCGCATCTTCGCCTTAAAACGCCATTTTCGCCTCTTCGGCTCAAAGCTGGAACAGAAGGAAACGCAAACTCTCTTGGCTGGCTAGCTCACTAGCCGGCCTCTGTACCACTCCCAAAGTAAAAAAAAACAGTACGGGATATCTAACTGGTTAGTAATTACTAAATTATGAACGCCAACCAGATCGGTAAAGACGTTAAACCCGATGAACTATTGATCATCCGTACCGCTTTCCTGGCCGTGTGTTGAAATGAAGGTCGTCCTCTTTATGCTATAAGTATCCATGGGACTACGTCACCGCGTTCGTCTTCTACACCAATAGTCTTTTAGAGGAGGCGGTCTTCTGTGCCTCTTATCCAATCACATTCTTATGATGTCAAAACGCCACCGATTGCATAATCATTCGAGCGCCTTATTGGCTAAGAAGAACACATCGAGCGCTGCCTTTTTCTTCAACTCATTGGTTGAGCGACTGCCAATCAATATCCCCCCGACGCTTATTCGTCGAGTGAGCTGCCGTTTAAAACTTCGCATCTCATTATGGCGCCTGTGGCTGATGCAACTTGAAATGAGCGTTTCGTTCACCTCCACCGCCCAAAATACTCTGAGAACATGTTGCATCAGTCCGAGAAGTCCATGCTGGAGAAATCAGGATTCATAGAAGGCTACAACATGAGACCGAGTCGTTAGAATGAGGCACATGCATGTGTTTGTCAAACAGAAAGCGCTTTTGACTTTGGCCTAGTATTTCAAGTGTCACACCTCAGGGAGGGTGTAAGCCGATTTAATCAAGCCAAGCTAAAACTTGCTTGAGTTAAGAAGTCAAGGCTGTCTGGTCAGGAGAACAGCACTGAGAGTTTGTCTTCTCCTGCCTTCAATCTTCTTCTTCTTCTTTCGGCTGCTCCCTTTAGAGGTTGCCACAACGGATCATCTGCCTCCATCTTGCACTATCTACTGCCTCCTCTACTTTTACACCAACCATCTCCATGTCCACTTTCACTACATCCATAAACCTTCTCTGAGGTCTACCTCTTCTACCCAGCAGCTCCATCTCCAACATTCTTTGACCAATATATCCACTATTCCTCCTCAACACATGTCCAAACCATCTCAACCTGGCCTCTCTGGCTTTATTTCCAAACTGCTCTACCTTCACTGTCCCTCTGATCTGCTCATTTCTAATCTTGTCCATCCTTCTCATTCCCAACGAAAATCTCAGCATCTTCATCTCCGCCACCTCCAGCTCAGCCTCCTGTCTTTTAGACAGAGCCACAGTCTCCAAACCATACATCATAGCAGGACGCACTACTGTCTTGTAAACCTTCCCTTTCACTCTTGCTGCTATCCTTTTGTCACACATCAGCCCTGACACCTGTCTCCACCCACTCCATCCTGCCTGCACCCTCTTCTTCACCTCTTTTCTACACTGTCCATTGCTCTGGTTGGTTGACCCAAGATATTTGAAGTCATCTACCTTTACGACCTCTACTCCTTGCATCTTCACCTTTCCACCTGCCTCTCTCTCATTCACACACGTTTTCCATCTTGTCTCTACTGACCTTCATTCCTCTCCTCTCCAGTGCAAACCTCCACCTCTCCAGATTCTCTGCCACCTGCTGTCTACTCTCACCACAGATTACAATGTCATCTGCAAACATCATGGTCCATGGAGCCTCCTGCCTGACCTCATCTGTCAACCTTTCTATCACCATTGCAAACAAGAAGGGGCTCAAAGCTGATCCCTGATGTAACCCTACCTTCACCTTGAAACCATTTGTCACTCCAACTGCACACCTCACCACTGTCTCACTATCCTCATACATGTCCTGCACCACCCTAACATACTTTTCAGCTACACCTGATGTCCTCATACAGTACCACAGTTCCTCTCTTGGCACTCTATCATATGCCTTCTCTAGATCCACAAAGACACAATGTAGCTCCTTCTGACCTTATCTGTACTTCTCTACCAACACTCTCAACTCAAAAATTGCATCTGTGGTACTTTTTCTGGGCATGAAACCAAACTGCTGCTCACTGATCTGAACCTCTTGCCTTAGCCTTGCTTCAACAACTCTTTCCCATACCTTCATGGTGTGGCTCATCAACTTCTCCTGCCTCCAATGACGTTCACATTTATTTGATTTTAGCTAAAAGCACCTGGTGACCACCAAAATCTGGGCCCCAGGCACAGTAATGCGACCAGGCGGCCCCTTGAAAGAAAATAAAGGAAAGCAAAATGTAATATGTTTATAATAATATGTATTTTTATGAGGTTGGTTTGGTATACATTTAAGGGTTAAAAAAAGGAACATGTGCTTTGGATCAATCCTGCTGCACTTTAATAAGAATTAGACTTGGTATCTGTTCAAAGCAATGAAAAAAGAAAATTGGAAAGAGGAAAAATATCTAAATAATTTTCACTCAAACTGCTCAACAAATGGGTTATTGGCTGGAACATTATTAGCGACCGGTGCTGTTTCCATTGCATCTGAAAAGGAAGAGTTGGCAGTCTCCCCCTCAGTAACTCTGACTGCCTCTGGAACTAACGATGTGCGGTTTACGAGTTGGTGCCTACACACTTCACACTGCCAGGACGGAGATGCAGATGCATACGCATGCAGATCTGTACACGGCTGGAGCCGGGTGGAGTTTGTACAGTTCGAAATTCAGCAGAAAAAAAAACATTTGGACCAGAAACAGAAATATGAGCTTTTAAAAGATAAATTTGCCGATGGCCATGTTCAGAGCCGAGCACACATCATCCACGAAGGCAAAGAATTCATATAGAACAGCAAAAGCGTTCGCCACTTCTCACTTTCACCATCTTGGATTCTGATCTGTGTTCTGGCTGCACCTTTCTGTTGGTTGATGTGCCTTCATCAGAATCCATTCCAGTAAAAGTTGAAACTTTTTTTTTTACAACATTTTACAACATTGCATTTACTGTTTGGCACTTTAGGCTCACCGGTTTTCTGAAAGAAATGGGTCCAAAATTGTTTGACCATGTATTGCTTTCTCGCTCTCAGCCTTTTCTGTTTCTGAAATCCTGAGTTTGGTTTTATTTTACCCAGGTCAGATTAGACATACACTTCAGCATAAAACATTAGGATTAAGCTAGGTGACCCTTATTAGTCCTACAACGGGAAAATTTCACCTCCGCATTTAACCCATCCGTGAAGTGAAACACCACATACACACTAGTGAGCACACACACACTGGGGGGCAGTGAGCACGGAGTGGTCAACATTAGAAATCAAAATCAACTTATTTCCAAGGATTTTGGAGGGTCCCCGTCCAGGGAGGGCCCTGGCTAGTCATAACCCAGGATTCAGCGCCCGTACTGGGAAATGATTGTGAAGATTTAGTATCACTGTGTAATCTGACAGTCTCACTCCAAGCTCTAATGCTTGATTCATTGTGAATCATGACTACACTAGGTTTAGAAACCTTCTCATTGAGCTCTACAGTGGAAAAGACAGGATTTTTCTCAAGTAATTGCAGAGCTCTGTTGTGTTGACACACTGAAAAGAAAAAAACAAACTTGAAAATGCCTTTCAGTCAAACTTGCATCAGTTTTAGTCATAGTTGACAGTAATAAAGCCTTTCAGTATCAGCATCACTCCTGGCTTGTTTCTGGTGACACTAGACAAATCTGTCTGGTGCTGTTAAAGCACAACCTAATAGGCTGCATACTTTCGCCAAAGGATATAAACATCATTATGAATAATTTTTATTGGCCTACATATAATCAGCACAATTTTGTGATCTACTATCAGTCGCTCTGTGTTAGTTTCAGTAAATAGGCCTGTACATGTATAGAATGCACCATCTCTAACACACTTACCAATAGTCTGATAAAAGTGCCTTTTCTCTCACAATCAAATACTCAACTGGCTATTCAGTTTTCTTGTAACTTCACAAAGAACAGATTGTAGTCCATCTGTTTATCTGCATAATTTGCCTTGGTCAGGACTCCCACAGGACCACCACTGAGAAGGTGAATCATTCTCAGCACTACAGTGACAGTAATGTGGTGGTGGCGTGTTAGTGAGTGGGTGATGCACAGAATGGATCAGACGTAGCAGTGTCACTGCTGTACTGACAGTAGTCCACCAACCGAAAATATCCAACCAAGACTTTTCCAGTGGGCAGCATCCTGTGACCACTGATGAAGGACTAGAGGATGACCAACACAAACTGTGTAGCAACAAATGAGCTGTCAATCTCTGATTTAACATCTACTAAGTGGATCAACAAGGTAGGTTAAAACCTTGTGTACACCTGGTCACTTCATGCATCTTGGGTATCAGGGTCGTTTCTGGAAAAGGCCAAGTCACATAGCAATGCAAGTATAAATGCAAACAAGAGGCACCTAAAAAATATACAAATCAGTTTGCTGAAAAACTACGGGAAGAGGTCTAAGACACATTCAACAACCAGAACCCTCCCACTGCCACCGAAACTCTTCCCCATGCAATATGTCACTGAGCATGTGATCCATTTCTACGAAGACAATGATTATGGAGGACACGTGTGTTTGGGAACTGGATGAGATAAAATGTTCGACAGCAACACGGACAGACTGTACAAAACAAACTGCAGACAAAGAGGCTGAACAGATAAACAATTGGTACATGATTGTTGCGTAAGGAGTGTAATATCCCACACAGCATTCAGGTTTCAGTCTGACTAACCAGAGAGGCATTTGACTATGACATGTAAATGCACATGGCTGAAATCACATCAGTATACAATCCAGATACTCATCACAAAAGTGACCAGATATAATGGACAGTAAGTGGCCATTGTGGAGTGTTTAAAAACTCCAGTAACACTACTGTGTCTGATTTTCTTGTATTAGCACAATTCACTTGCGTCACTGTAGTGCTGAGAATGATCCACCACCCGAATAGTACCTACTCTGTGGTGGTAGTGTGGGGGTCTGGCCATTGAAGAACAGTGTAAAAGGGGGCTATCTAGTTTTGCAGAGAACCACAGAACTACAAAGTGCACCTATATAGTAAGTGGAGCTGATAAAATGGGCAAAGAATGAAGACAAAATTTAGGTGCACCTACGTACACGGTGCTGTTTAAAAAAGATAAATAGAAAAATAGCAAAGATCGGTCTTAGTTACACATTCAAGCTAAATTTGGAAAAAGCATCATCATCCATGATGCCGTGCTTTCTTTTACTATTCCGCCTTCAAACTCTGGGATGGAGTGCAGAAGTGAGTGGTAAAACATCAATGCTTAGGTACATAATGTTAACACAGTAATAGCCAAGGCTTGCTTACTGTAAGATAATTAGAAGTCACATATCAGACATTGCATCATTTAACTTGAGTGGAAGGAAGGTCTCCAGGGGGGAAATCTAAAACCTACAGCTGTACCAGCTACATATTTACAGATGACGCCTCAAAGGAGTGAATTCGAGGTAAGCATTTTTTCTGTTCAACATCATTGTGATGCTCACTTACTGTCATGCCACATGTTGCTAAAAGGTGGGTCCAGGAAGTCAAGGATGGGTCTGTTGTCCAAACTGATGCATTTCTTCATGTGTGTATTCAGGGTCAAACTTATGGTTGAGGGTCATTTGCGTCCTCTTATTCGTAATCAGACATTGTAATGATATTCTGAGTATACGCGTTTAGATCCTCTAGCTACATTACTTTGTTGTGACTTCCCTTATAGCTGCGGTCATCTGGCACGGAATGATAACAAATTATGCTAGAGAATATGTAGAGAAGCCTTTCTGGTTATCCGATGTGGTTTAGCTACACAGTTGTTCTGTTTTTGTAATTCATAGTGAGTCATACTGTGTTATAAACCACATTTACTTGTCTGTACAACCTGAATTAAGATCCAGATGCGGTTTGCGTGGGTTAGGAGAATTTTTGTACATTGTATTTGGGAAAGCGGTTTGGCAGCGTACTGACTCTAAACTAAAGAAGCTAAATATGTTGACTGCGTTTGGATTAAGTTGAAAAACCATGTGCATTTTCACCAAACTATTCCTTCGTACATAGTATGGTTTTTAAGTGTATGTTTTGTTTGTTTGTTTATTTGTTTTCATTTGAACTCTCCCCCTGATTTGTCCCTCTTCAGGCTGACAAACAAAGTCCACCCACCAACATTTCCTTATGTTTTAGCTCAGGGTCCTCTTTAGTTAAAATAGGATTATCTATAAATAGAGGTATTAGCTGGCATCATAAGATACAGGCACTTGTAAGCTCCTTAAAAGCCTGCATGATGCATAGGCTTTCTCTGCCTACTGCCTGGCTGGGTGGTGGCGCTCCAGTGGCCGAACCTTTCAAGGAACACCCTGTTTACTCTCTGTAGCAGTAACCTTTATTCGCTGGCATGCAAAGCTGACCTTGTGTCTTGTGTACAGCATGGTAAACACAGCACGGAAAAAGAGCCCTTGGGAATTTTGTTTACTTCATGTTCAAGACTTTTTTATTTGTACAGTGTATGTAAATATTTTTTTAATCTATGTGTTTTTTTAACGGCAGCAATATTGACCCAGTCAACCTATTGACGTCATTGTTTCAGCTCAGACTCTAAAAGAAGTTCAAATAAGACCTGAGCATTCCACAGCATATTTTTTTCTGATTTAGTCATAAGTCAGCTCAACCTGTTTTATAGGTGTGCTGTACACTTGATAACCTGTTTTTGACCTAGTTTAGCAGCACGTGTCAAAAAAACACCCCGTGAAAAAAGGCAAGAAACTCAATGACCAATACGACAACATGAATAGAAGCTTTTCAGCAAAGCTTTTCTTACTTCACTTAGTTACACGATTGACCCACCTCATCAGTTAATTAGCAGGTCGAAATTAGCAATAGGTGTGTTTGAGCAGGCAACAAACTGCGCTAGACTCTGGTCCTTCTGTACTGAAACTTATGACTTCCCAACCCATTTCTGATAGTCCAACATAGCTGGATTTAATATTCAAAGACTACTTAAGGCCTTGGTTAAGGCCTAGATCAACTTGGTTACCTAGTGCTGGATTAGGGCTGAACATAAATTTTATAACAATGCTGTCTGCCGTTTATCATAGCAAATTTAGTACAATAAGGCAAATTGCCACCGGGCCCAGTTTCCCAAAAGCATCTCAGTGTTAAGATCATTTTAACTGGTTCAGAGCATTTTCACTGTGATGCTCGCTCTAGCATTTAAGAATCATCTTTGTCAAGAGGCTTTTAGGAACCTCAGCCCAGATTGGCCTAAAGTACTGAAGGTTTATTTTTATTATACTTTGGATGAAGATCTTAAGGTACTCAACTGAATTATTTCTTGATTACATGTAATTTTCATGCTTTTATTCACAGCCATAGTAGTTTTTCCTGTAGTCAAATGTGATCAGAACATCCATCCATCCATCCATTTTCCAAGCCGCTTCTCCGTCAGGGTCGCGGGGGGATGCTGGAGCCTATCCCAGCGGTCATCGGGCGGAAGGCAGGATACACCCTGGACAGGTCGCCAGTCCATTGCAGGGCATGTGATCAGAGCGTTTAATATGATAAAGTATGCAATTAAAAAACCCACTGTTCAGCCAATTGAATTAAACAATTAAAATACTTTCTTCAGATTGTCCTCAGGCAATCCACATTTCAGATATCGACATTAATGAGTTATTAAGCTGTTTTAAAACTATTTAGAAAGCTGTTTAATCCAAACAGAAATATGTAAGACTGTAGAAATCCTAATCATATAAAGGTGTTCTGTAATTTACTTTATTATACTTTTTTTACTTTATTACACTATTTTAGTACATTAATACACACATATGCTATTATACATGTAAAAATGTAGTATATGCTGTTTTTGTTCTGTTGTATATCAGGAACCACAGTGGAAGCAAATCTGTACCAAGTCCCTCATTGAGCAACTTACTGACCCCTAGTGTTAATTAATAAGAATTACAGGTGAGAATATGTCAGGTTGTGGAACCCTGCTGATATTGGATGCCAGTCATTTTGACTATAAACTTACTTGGCTGGACCTGATTGTAGTTATGTGCAGATTCGCTTTAAAGCTGATTTGGCTTCTTTCTTTTTATTCTTTTGCATTGGGAAAGGCTGTGAAGTTTAACCGTGCAAGCGTTGAACTGGGCTCTTCCTGCTGCAGCACTGATTTCAGAAAATGTAGGAACTGGAAATGAAATAATAATAATAATAATAATCTTATTTTTGTTCACCCCTCCTTTTTGTTTGTTTCCTGAAATCTAAGGTATCCACGCAAACGTGGAGCACAGAAGGGGGAAAAAAAAGATGCGTGAGAAAAGCGTTTGGCCAGTGCCGGCATGTTCTGCATTTTTTAATCAGAAAGGAAGCAGGAAATGATGTCACTAGGTCACAAACAGGATGCTGTGATTATAACACAATGAGAATGCCTGGCCATGTGATGGAGACTCAGAGGCCAAAGAGTGGGGCACACACACATACATGTACACACATACATGTACACACACACAATCTCTCTCTCTCTCTCTCTCTCTCTCTCTCTCTCTCTCTCTCTCTCACACACACTCTCTCACTCTCTCTCAGGGGGTAAGGGAGCAGGTTGCAGTTCGAAGGCTTTAGCAGATGACTTATTGCTGTGATAACAAGTGTGTTTAACACCCCAGCCTGTGCTCCCCTAACCTTGTGAAATGTGTTGTTCCTTGCTGAGCATCCTTTTCATGCAGGCACACACGTAAAACATGACTGGCGGGCTCTGATTAACAGCATGCATGTGTACAGCATGTGTGTGTGTGTGTGTGTGTGTGTGTGTGAAAGAGAGAGAGAGAGAGAGAGAGAGTGATGTCATAATTTTATGACCATTAATGATTAGGGAATTTTACGTTGATGCCTATATCCGATATTTGTCATGCACACATCTGCCAATACCAATGCAAATAAAATAAATACATACAATGTAAAAACTGGAAAATTAGCATGACAGAGAAATGTTACACTTATTTGTAGAGGGCCACAAATGCAGTACAATACAGATATTTTAGCACAGAAACCCAGTTTCAGCTGCTCTTCCAGAGTTTGTTAAGTATCATCAAATATAACTTTGAAATATCTGTCAAATCTAAACAGCCTTCCGATGGCAATTTTTGAGCAGTTATTTGCTAATACTGATATGATTTCAATATCATCATACCTCACTACTGTAGAGATGTTATCGTTTGATGTTCACTAGAGATGTTACTGGCTTATGATCACTAACAGTCTTATATGCATATTATCACTAGAGATGTCATTACTTGATCATCTCTCGAAATGTCATTGGTTGAGCATCATTAGAGATTTAATTGGTTGATTACTAGATATGTAATTTGTTAATGATTGTTTGCCATTAGTTGATTATTACAAGAGCTACCATTGGTTAGTGATTACTAAAGATGGTTTATGATCAATGGAGACATCATCTGATATGTTATTTGTTGATCATTAGAGATGTCATTGGTTGATTGTGATTGCTAGTGATGTTAATGATTAATGCTTACTAAAGATGCCATTGGTTGATTATGAGTTCTAGTGATGTCAGTGATTGATGCTTACTAAAGATTAGATTATATTAAGTGACCCTTATTAGTCCTACAACGGGGAAATTTGACCTCCGCATTTAACCCATCCATGAAGTGAAACAGCACATACACACTAGTGAGCACACACACACTAGGGGGCAGTGAGCACACTTGTCCGGAGTGTTGGGCAGCCCTATCAACAGCACACAGGGAGCAGTTGAGGGTTAGGTGCCTTGCTCAAGGACACCTCAGTCATGCACGGTCAGCTCTGGGGATTGAACCAGCAACCTTCTGATCACAGGGCCAGTTCCCTAACCTCCAGCCCATGACTGCCCCATGTGATGTCATTGGTTGACTATTACTAGATGCGTCATTGATTAATAGTTACTAGCAACATAATTAGTTGATCACCAGACATGGCGCTGGTTTATGATGACTAGATATGTCATTGGTTAATTATTACTAGATATTTTATTGACTGAACATTGCAAGTGATGTCATTGGCTGATCACTAGGGGTGTCATTGGTCTATGATTTCTAGCAATGTCACTGGTTGATGATAACTAGAGATGGTACTGGGTTGTGATTACTATAGATGTAATTGGTTGATGATAACTAGAGATGGTACTGGGTTATGATTACTAGAGATGTAATTGGTTGATGATGACTAGAGATGGTACTGGGCTATGATTACTAGAGATGTAATTTATTGAGGATGGCTACATGTGGTATTGGTTGATGGTAGCTATACTCTGCACAACAGCAAGTAGTCACCTGGCATCATGGCTGGATGGCAGCAGTTTCTGGTGCTGGAGGAGAAAGCAATACAGGTGGGTTTGGCTCTGCTGCTGGATCAAAATGACAACCTAACTGCATTGACTATGGCCCTCCTGCGATGCTTCAGGCAGGTACCTGTGGCATTGACAGTCAGGTCGGTGGAGGCTTAAAGGAGGGCAGAAGTGTGGTCGTGGTAGAGCTGAGTACAATGGTACGACAGGCATACCTGCCATTCGAAAAGGCTGTGTAGAAGACGTTTGTTCTGGATCCCTTTTTTTAATGCACATCTGCCACAGGAGCTGAGACGGCACATCCAGCTTGCCAAACTGGCCAGTCTTCAAGCAGTCACTTGAAAGCAGAGAGGCCAGAACTCATCCCTGTCATGGAAACTCTGCAGTGAGCAACAAAGTGCTAGGTACTCAAAGAGGAGACAGTTCATGGAGGAGAGGACACTGCACCCGTCAGAGCTGCAAACCTGAGCCAACAGGGAAAGTGAAGCCAGCCAGAAAGATCTACTGCCTCTATGAAGTTTAGATCAAGTGCAGCATAGGTGGGAATCTGCCTTCATTGACACTGACTAGTTGGTGTCACTGCTACTTGCCATTTGGGAAGCAATGACAGTGTCAATGGTGGCTGAGTTGATGTAAGTGGGAGCAGGTAGCTCCTGGTTATGGTGAGGGGCCTGAGCTGAGTGCACTAGTTCTGGCTTGTGCCTATACAGGATGCGTGCATTTTTGGTTTGGACTTCCTTGTGGTGGCTGGGGCCTGCTCACCTCAGGAAGGAAATGCTGGGCTTGGAGACAGGACAAGTAAAGCTGGTTGTGCCGGCTAGTAGTGGAGCTTACGCAGAGACTCAAGGCTCCCTGGCAGTGTTGCCTTCCGGCTCAGGACAAGCTAAACAAGCAGCATCAGAGCTGGTCGGTGGATCTTCAGGAGTGGGGCATGCAGTCGAGAGCACCATAGCTTTTTGTGGGTGAAACCACCAATGCTGGAGGAGCCGAACACGCAGCACCAGTGTCAGTGGATGGACACCAGTGTCGATGACATAGTGGACATCAGAGAAAGTGGAACGTGGCTGAGCAGAGGGCCACCACGTTTGGGACAGTGGACAGGCCAGGACTCCATGTCCCAGAGAATTTGTTCAGACTGTGTGGGTCACTGGGATGCCTGACCCTTGAGGGGATTGTGTTGCATCTGCCACAGGCTCTGTGCTGCTGTGAGGTGCTTAGGTGGTGTGGCCATGCAATGTGGCTCTCAGAGCACACTCTGGTTAAAAAGGTGATGATGCTGCTGTTGTTATAGTTTAGTTGTATTTGTAGTTGTGTTTATTAGAGAGATGGTGTCGGAAGAGGTCAGGCTTTGTCGTATAATTGTGGTTAGTATGTTGTGTCCTCCCCTGTGATACCCCCTTCCCACGTGTTGGATTAGCCCTTGGCTGGCCTATAAACACTATAGCTACGTCCCAATTCAGGGACTGCGTCCTTCGTAGGCTGCATTGAAGGCCGACTGCAGCACGGCAGCCCGACTAGACTGTCCCATTTTGAAGACTCTTTCATATGCGGCCGAGAAATGTGTCCTTCTTTCCATGGCAATGAAGGATCCAATGGATAGATCCTTCACCAGCCAACATATCCTGAGGTTCATTGCATGAGATTCGAGACCATGGCAGCATCAGCAGAGAAGTGAACAGTGACTGAAGAGTGAACATTTAAATATATGTATTGGGTTTAAACTGCGTTGAATAGCTCACAATACAAATGTTAAGAAAAAACAATGTGGTCTGAAGCAAAACCTATGCTAAGGTTTCGTTTTGTTTTAGGGAGCCAGGAGCAGACAAGAGAGAAGCATCTCCAGCTCTAATAAATGTAAAAATAAAATCAAAGTTTTTGGCTCCTTCTTTAAAGTTTAAAATAAGTTGACAAGAGCGGTGTTTTGTGATGCAGTGGTAAGGGCTAGAGCAGCGGTACTATGACACAAACAGGAAATTTCTCATTTCAGTTCAGCCTTTGTGGGTCTACACAGCCTTTGTGGGTCTACACAGCCGTGTCCTTCGAAAGATGCAGCCCCTGAATTAGGACACAACTTTTCTTTGTCTACTTCTATGCTAACGCTACAATATGCTATTACTTGATTGGTTGATGAAGATATTAATAGTTGATGATTACTAGAAATGTTATTGGTTGATTATTACAAGATGTTATTGGTTGATGATTGCTTAATATGTTTTGATTTATGATTACCAGAGGTGATGGTGGTTTATGATTACTAGAGATTTCTTTGGTTTATGGGATATAATTGGTCGGTGATTCCTAGAGATGTTACTGTGTTACTGGTTTGTGAAGTCTAGAAATGTTATTTGTTGAGTTCTAAATATCTTACTGGTTGATTATCAGATACATCATTGGTTGATTACTATGTTATTGGTTAATCACTACTAGAGATGAGAATGGTTGATGATTACTAGATATGTTGGTGATTATTATATACTACTGTTGGAGCACATGTAGACCAAACAGAGCCAACAAACTGAACACCAGCTTCTGTGGAAGGTACTTTTTCCACTATAGTTTTTTAGGTGTCTGAATGGCCTTCACTTGCATCCTTTTCTAACCTCTCCTACTTTGCATGTGGTCTGTAGGGGTTGACATTGGCCAGAGTGGTGAATTATTTAGAGAAAATGGACGTTCTTTCACAGATCTGGGCAGGAGAAGTGAATTTGTCATTGGTTTGACACAATGCCTAAACATGGAAGAGTCATCCAAATGGGGTGGGGGTGTATTTTTAGTGGTTTCTAAGTATCGTATTTATGTCTTGGAGTCTCGGCTCAGGTCAAAGCCAGACTTGGCTAGGCGCATTAATGACCAACATAAATTCCCTACCATCTCCGGCCTGGCTAATAGGTAACCTTTTGACCTTTCCTCCCTTAAGTGGAGGCCCAGGTGACCTTGTGGCACCCATATTGAAAAGCAACAATAAATAATTCTGTGCTCACGTGCCAGATTGCTCAGACGGGTCAATTAAACTTTTGGAGAGCCCGTAGCCTTTTTTTTCTCATTATGAGAGCACAGTGCCAGTGCGGTTTGCCCTGAAGCCCATCTGTGCAGGCCATGGCCACATGCATGGCTCTCCCTACATCTTTTGTTACGTTTTTTTGGGGATGTGGGGGGTAGAAGCAGACATTTCTCCTTTAACCCCAAAGGCGAGGCTGTGGCTCTTGGCGCCCGAGCCTGCGAGTGCTTTATAGTTGCCACGTGGAGCTGCCGGGTGAGAGGGGTGGCATATGCCGCTGTTTTTATGGCGGTGAGCAGGGTCGCACCCTGGGGCATCTGTTTCAGCTTTCTGAGGAGGGGCCGCTCCTGTGCTGCTCCTATGTGCTCTTCGCCTGTCTTTGTTTCAGAATTTCCAGCTCAAGGGGCCTGTATCCGAGGCAACGGATTTGAATTTCAAGCCAATTTACAACTGTGCAAGGCTGTGAGGGGGGGTGGGTTTATTTTCATGATTGAGAGGAAATAGTAGATGGAGAGAAAACTAGACAATTGCAAAGCTGAAAAGCTCACATTCTGTACTTCAGTGTCTCTGCTACAACATTACCATAATGTTTCTCAAAGCAAGCAAAAAACATGTATGGAAGGAATTAGCATTTTTATTCTTCAGATGTTTGGTTCTTATAAATATGCATTATATACAAAATAATAGTATAAAACATATAAAGAGCAGTGTGTCATAATTAAATTAACTCTGGAAATAATCATTTTTTTAAAAATTACATTATTGGTCTTAAAAACTAATTATAGGCAGTCAGTGGTGTGCAGTCACTTTTTAAGGTTTTCAACCTTTTCAGGTCTTTTGTACTCAGTGGGCAGCGTTGCATAAAAGACGTAAATTACACTTCCTCTTGGATCCCGCTGGTGCATCTCGATGTATTGCAATCCTGCTTTGACTGCTGTTGTCAAAATCCCTGTTGATTAAGAAGGAATTTTTCCTTTGTTTCTGGCAATCCAAGAAGACTTGGGGCACAAAATTAGCATCCATTTCTTTTAAGGCTTTTTTTGTGAATATGGGCTGCATACAATCTTAGCACGGAGAACAACAGTCATTTTTGATATGATTGACATTTGTACATCTTTTTTCTCCGACATTCATATTTCTTCTCGTGATTGGGATGGGTGGGATTGGGCTCTGATTGGTTCCCCCCTCTCCATTCTTGCATAGCTGGCAATGCTGGCTGAAGGTTTGGAAGTCCCTGGCACCTTCTTAGTGATTAGTTGGCAGATGATGTGTCCGTGATTACCACAAGAGAGTGAGAGACAGAGAGAGACAGAGAGATAGAAAGAGTAAAAAAGAGAGAGAGAAAGATAGAGAGAAAAACACTCACTCTATGTGAGGGTGGGGGGTGGGAGGGGGACCACTTATCTCTGCCGAAGACGTTTTTTTCCTCTTGCAGTGTAAGTCCTTTTTTTCCTTACAATTTGTGAGGGAAAAAAAACCATACCGTAGCAGAAGGGGTAGAAAAAAACACAACGTCCAGGACTGTACACGTTTGTACACAAACACTCCTTCGTCAGCAACTAATCTATTGCATTCAGCGAGCAGAGTTTCGCTCTCCAGTTCCTCAAGTTTCTCAGAGCAGCAGTGGACATCATCTCCAGTCTCTCAGTTTTTTTGTAAACAATCCAGAAAATTCTGCTTTGATTGTGTTCTCCCCCTCTCTTCATATGCATCCTCCTGTCGTTTATACCTGAGAAGGAGAAAGCACAGGTAAAACATACTGTTATTTCCATTAATGGCCATAGTTATGTGGATTTATGTGGACAGAATGAATTAAAGGTCCTGTATCTTTAATTTTTCTTGTATTTGATTTTCACTTTTTCACATTTACATACCAAAAACAGTCATGATTCATGTTTACATTTTCATTTTCCAACCTCTCATTATCCCTTACAATTACACTGGCTCTTTTTGTTAATTTGCCTTAATATTAACATGTATAAATGAAGTCAGTTTTGATTGGCTGTCTTGTATTTTGCCTTATTCAGTCAGCAATCCAGCCTAAAACACTCCCAATCAGTGTGAATGGGCAGGGCTAAACTGCTGCAGGCTGAATAAGTGGATATATGTAAAAGTGACATCACAAATACAGATGGACTGTAATAACTAGGGAGTTAACTGTATGTTTTTTAAAACATCCTACATCAAACTCTTTTATTTTTATAAAATGTGAGAAAAACAGTTTTTCATGATTTGGAGCTTTTAAACAGGTTCCTCGTTCCTCCTTACCTCAGTTGCTATGACGCATTCACTCCTCTCCTCCGCTATTACAAACACAGACTGGTACATGGAGTCTCTTGGGGAACATATCGTTGATATCCTACACTCTGGCTTTTCACTGCACACACAAATCACACCGAGTGTTAATGTAAAGTAAAAGCACATGGAGCAGCTACTCATTGTGCTCAGCTGGGGAGGAAACGTTAGGGGGAGAGGGAGGGATAGAAAAGGGGTCAAGAGACAAAGGGGTGCCACAAGCAACTGTAAACTCTATGTAAATATGAACTCTTATTGTTTGTCTTCAAGACTGTCTGAACCTTACGAGACAAACATGAGTATAACCCCCGTTTTTAGTTACAAGTATACAAATAGAGGTTATATAGGCTGATATTAAGTTTTACAAAGCAAGCAATGCCTATTGAAACAACCATAATAATGGGTAACCCACATACATAGAACAGCATCACCAAGGATCATGTTATTTAATTCTAAGGGCCAAATTTCCCAGTCAACTTCAGTAGTAGTGATAAATCACCCCTGAAGACCCTTTTTGGTCCAAGCTTTGGCTTAGTCACCCAAATACATCACAAAAAAGGCTGTGATGGATGGATTAAGGTCATATCTTACCTGTACATTCTACTCAGTGGTATTTTGTCTTCTAAACACTTTTCGTAATTGTGACTTTTATCCTCTTGCAAAGGGGTCTCTTTGAAGTCTTTTGAGTTGTAGTCCAAGTGGTAGTTCTTGTGTATGTAATTAGACTTCTCTGGCCCACAGTCCACCTCCAGTCCCACCTTTTTATTGGTATTCTTAAGCTGGGATGTTGGTATCAAGTTGTCCCGCTGCGTATCAGACAGGTTGTTCATAGCATCTGCGTGAGTCCTCTCATCATTGGCCTGTCTGTGGATGTGGCGGAGTGCAATGGCCACCATGCAGAGGAGGACCAGCAGGGCCACAAGCCCCACAGCCAGGGATACAGCGGCCCACTGAAAGCCTTCGGTTTCGACAGTTGGAGTGACGGCGAAGTATTCGCAGTGGGGTCCTGTAAAGCTGCTGGGGCAGAAGCAGGCTGGGGAGCCGCCCGGGACGGTAGCGCACGAACCCCCGTTGAGGCAGAACTGAGCGGGGCAGCCACCTGTCAGCTGGTTGCAGTTGCGGCCTCCGTACCCTGGGGGGCAGGAGCAGACATAGTCGCTGATTCGGTCGTGGCAGGTGCCCCCATTGGCACAGGGGTTGGACGTGCACTCATTGATGTTGATCTCGCAGCGCTGGCCCGTGAAGCCGGTGTGGCACCTGCACATGCTGACACCTCCCAGAACCACACACGCACCACCTGCACAATAGAAAAATTAGGTATTCGATTACATACAGGTAAACATATACACACAGAAATACACAAACATGCCCCTAAATCCACATGGTTCATATTACAGCTATAGTTATATACATGCTGAAAAATATTCTCATTAAGCTCCTAATTCACCCATGGTGTGTACACCTTGAAACGCCTCTTTACCACATTTTATTTAATCATGTCCTACTTGCATCTCAGTGAAACAAGTGGAAAGGTTCTGTTGAAAGCACTGAGTCTGCACTCTCAATCAAACCTACATGTATTTACATAAAAAGTTACTTTGCGGTCTTGTAGAGAAAAAGCTTTCTTTACATTTTGCCATGTTTTGTCATTTTTGTTGGAAGAGCAGATTCAAACCTGTTGATATAGACTTCAACTGTAATTATTATGCAACTTGCTAGAATTCACTTCATAGCGAGTAAAGAAGTCCCTTTCTGCCATTTCCCTAGCTATTTCCAAACTCAATTACAGCCCTTATTCCTGTTGCTCCATATTACTGAGCAGGATGGCAAGCTGGGTCGTACCATTGGCACATGGCAGGGTCGTGCATTTGTCCAGCCTCTTCTCACAATTCAGACCAGTGTAGCCTCTAGGGCAGTCGCACGAATAGCTTCTCCCATTGTCCTTCTCGTGACACTTGCCACCATGAAAGCATGGCACGTCTGCACAGGTGAGAAGGCTGTGTTCACAGTGAGTGCCCTCAAAGCCAGGTGTGCAGTTGCATTTATAGCTGTTATCCAGTTCCTAAAGGGACACAGAAGTCACAGGTATGGCATAAAGTACTTGGAATATAATTTTGTTACATTAACATACATTCAAGTTAAGATTGCTTTTCTTTTTTCTGTAAAGTTACCAAACAAGGTTTTTGAATAAGATAGTAATTATTTGAAATGTATAAGTAGCACAAACAGATAAACAGGTAAATAGAGGCAGAACTCACCACACAGTGGCCTCTGTTCCTGCAGGGTTTGCTGTCACACTGCCGCACCTCCATCTCACAGTTGACCCCAGTGTAGCCTGGCATGCATGTGCACGTATAGCTGCCCTGGCCTGTGTTCATGCACGTGGCTCCATTCTTACACGGCTTGTGGTGGGTGCAGAAGTTCAGATCTGGTGTCAAATGTGAATGATACCACTTGAATCACAACCTACAGTCACTTTTTCAGTTCAGGCAATTTATTTACTCAGAATCTAAAATACTCTACTTGGTAAACAAGGCTCTGCAGTGGCATTTCAACCCTCAAGTTCAAAGTCGATATATTCATTAATATAACTGTGAAACTAGCATAGGTTTTGGATTGAGTTGGTATTCAGTCTCACCTTGGTCACAGAAGAGTCCACCCCAGCCTTCTTTGCAGTTGCACTGCCAAGGCTGTTGGCAAGTGCCATGTTTACACACAGGATGTTTCTTGCACTCTGTACAGAAGGTGCCCTGCCAGCCCTCTCTGCAGCTGTAATAGGGAACAGTTCACACATCAGCACAGAGGAACTTTGAATAAGCACTCAAAGACACTAAATTTAGCTATGAGCATCTCTATGTGATCACCAAAAGCTGATATTTGCCAAGCTACGATAATGCCGGATTAATCTCACTTTCACCCAAATAGGGGATTAAAATAAGTGGTGTAACTAGCACAATGAGATAATCTTGGCTAAACTCTTATAGTAGGGATTTATCTTTAATATAGGTCAGAAATGGCCAGCAGAGTGACTGTATAAACATACACTATGCAGTGGACGCACAGAGATTGAGTAGAATCTGGGGCAAACAGTCATGACTTTATGGGACTAGTACAAAAAGATAAATGGTGTTTAATGTGCTGGCATGACATTGGATATTGGACATACCAGTAAAACTAAACCAGTGAGAGGTGTTTCACACACATTTCCCAGCTCATGTACTTACACACACTCTCCTGGCTTCGAGCAATTGCCATTGGCCTCGCTGCACCCTTTGAGGCAGATAGCTGCAACAGAAAATGAAGCATTCTATTACTAAAGCAGGAGGTGATGGCCTGGTTGAGCTCAGTGTAATATTCTCTAAATGGATGGCTTCAAGCGCAATGTGTGAGTAAAATGAATGGTTCTTATTACCAGTTTTCAAAGAACAGTCTAACTCAAGCCAGACAACTCTCATAATGAACTAATCAGACATAACATCCCATTTACAGCAGAGATTCTTTGGCTCAAGATTTAGAAAGCATTTGGGTAGGAGTACAACGAAAACAACAGAAAAAACAAAAAGCATAATCCGATGGTCTAACTTTTCACGAGCGCCATTCTCCCGTGTGCTTGTTTCTGCTGTTTTCATTCTGCATGTTATGTTAAAAACAACAACAACATATGTCTGCTTTTGTTGTTTTTAACATAACTCTTTGCTGAGCTCTTAGGCAGCTGTATAGGCTTTGCTGTGTTTTTCTTGTTCATAAGTTCATAAGTCAGTTTAATAATATACCACGGTTTCTCGATTCAATACAGCAAAAAATAAGAGATGCCTACAAATCTGCTTCATGTCACTGTGTAAATAATTCCATGTTCAGGTAGAACATTAGAACATTCAGTGCTATAAAAATACAGGATTTTATAATCATGAACTAGCCACGAGCTAATATATGCTTACGGTGCACATTTCTTCCCTTGATTTTAAAGACAAAGCGATATCTATCCAATAGACTCTATCCATCTGTCTGTCTATGTATCTATCTAGCTATAATATCTGTATATATATATATATATATATATATATATATATATATATATATATATATATATGTGTGATCAGCAAGAATGCAGCCCCGAACTGTTAAGCCTATTCAGTGGCTATTCAGGTCTGCGTTCAGCGTGGTGTCCAGGCACTGCACCGTCATTACGCACAGTTAAACGCAACCTGTTAAACCGGCCAACCGCAACGGAAGCGGGTTCAGTCGGCCGTTGTTTGCGTTGGGCTGTTATGCGGCGTTGATGTGGAGCTGAGCTGAGCTGCTGGTTAGGCCAGAACAGATGCTCCGTCTCAATAACGGCCAGCTGCCCCTATTGTTGTTCGTAGTCTGCGCGAGCCATATTTGCAGCTGCTCCGCTGCAGCGCGACAATGGGGCACTCGGCAATTTCGTGGCGCGTGGCGGATAATAATGCCGCGATTAACCCGGCGCGTGCTCGCCCCTCCCCCTGCGCCGTGACGCGCGAGCGCGGGATTAAATTACCACGCACGCGCTTGGAGTAGCCTATACGCACCGCGCGCGCACAAACTAGGGCTTGATTGCCTCCGAGATGAAGCAGCGCTGCTCACAGAGTGAACTAACAGGTCGAAATGACCCACACAGCGAAAGAGTGATGCAGCACAAACAACCTCGGTGTCTTTAGCAGAGTGGACTGAGAACAGCTGGCAGGCCACAACATTTTACACCTCCACACTACCGGACACACGCCACTGATCTTAGACTCTGTCCTCTAGCTCAGCGTAGCTCACATGCGCTCTAAGACTTTTCAGCTATCATAGCCACACAAACACGGATTGATTTGTGAGAATGTGAGAACAAATGAACACATCACGCTATGTTGTAACTTAGCAGCCTGGAGGACTGCACAGCAAGATCCCAAGGGCTGAATTTCTTCCTCACTGTGATGAAATAACACTCAACATTTAAGTTTTGAGGTGACTTGTACAGTGTTAATAGGATCCAGCTGCCTAATATGAACACCCTAAAAGTATTAAAGTACATTCATATAATTCTTCAAATGTTAGAGCTAATTCAAGACTATATTCTCAGGAAAAGCTTTTCGGGGTACAAGCACTGACACTGGGGTGGTGACTTCACTACCTTAACTTAGGAAACATACTTGCCGTATATCTTGACTTCCTCCCCATTTACTTTCTTTTTCTAGTTAACAAGACTTCCAAAAACATGGAAATATACCCCTTGAAAGTGAACGTACTCATTTAGTTACATGCTTGGACCCTAAACTTCATGTTACACTTTTTCAAGGGTCCATTTATATTCTACTTTGGGGGGCCAAGATTGACCCAGACTCTTTTTTCTGACAGTTAACTTGAACCATCACACTGTATGTGTTAATTCAGCACTGAGGATTTTGCTGTGTGTATCCCCAAAGTACGTTTGTTTTTCAGGCAGAAGTAAAAGGCACTAGAGCAGGCCATCAAAAGCCACCCTGCGTGCACCTGAGAAAGCACTTTTTCTGTCTGATGAAAGGTCAAAGTACTAAAGCAAATCCCTCCATCGCCTATAGGCCAGTGGGTGGTGATCTCTGATTGCTTACGTTCTTCGCAGTATTCCCCCTTCCAGCCAGGGAGACAGGACAACTGCCCATCTGGATTGCAGGTGTAGTGGCCAAAACGGTCGTCCCTGGGCGTGCATATTTTGGAACAACTGTCGCCGTAGTAATTTTCATTGCAGATGAACCGGTAAGAATACCTTAGCTCCGTCTGCTGCCCGCTTTGAACATCCTGAGACCACTCAGCCCCTACTTCCAACTGCCTTTGGACGGCAAAAGAGCTAATCATTAAGTCGGGGTTGTTTGAGTCTGGAGGAAAACAAGAGAAAAGATGTAAAGGTCAAAAGACTGTTGTGGTGTTGTTAATACAAAATTGTACAAAGGTGGATTTTAACTTGAGAAGAGGACATAAAATATATATTGTTATACTATATATAGTCTGTTAACTGACCACTTGATGCTTAAACTTTTTAAAGTTAAAACCCTATTTTTTTGCATTGTATTTAATAAAAAAACAGACTTAATTATAAGCAAATGCTTTAAATCCCCAAATAATTCTTAAAACTTTGCCATTTCGTAGTCTGATTGATCGACTTTCATTTCAAGGCAGCTGAAATGTATAACGGTAAAATGAATTTCCTTTTCCTTTAAGTCAAGCAAAACATTCCCATGCTGTTATCCCACTCCAAAGGGCGGGGACACAGAAAGGTGTAAAATACAGGAAAATGCAGTCGGATGGTTTTGGCAAGCGCTGAGTATTCTCACCAAAGCCCACTGAGCTTTCCCACGCCAAAAATAAACTAAAGGAAGTTTCAATTGTGTTCGGGTATGAGAATGTGGAGGTGTTTTGGAGCGAGAAACAAAGTGGAGTTCCACAGTGAAACGTGCCACTTGAAAAACAGTAAGAAAACAGATTTACTATAGATAAATATATCTACTTTTTTGGTAGAGAGGTCAAACAAACAATGACACGTTGGTGAATGTAAGCAACAATTATAGTAAAAAAAAAATAAAGATGCTTAGTTCAGTGCAGGATATATACAGTGGTGTCGCCCTCTAGTGGCTGAAAACTGAGCCACTTACCTACAGGTGAATACCAGGCCTCAATAATCAAGGAAAATGATCCCTAAGGAGAAAGAAAAAGAGAAATCTGCATCTGTAATGACATCCTACAGAGCAATTGCATAGCCTAGCTTAATATAAGAACATGAGTAGATACACACTATAGAATACAACTACTTTAAAGTGATGTAGTCTAATGTGGTATAACAGGCTAAAAGAGTAATTAAATGTTAATAACAATAACAATAGTGTTCTTAAGGTTGGTTAAGGCCTAAGGTCTAAGGATGTCATATAGTTTTCTAGTCTAAAAACTTACACGTTATAAGGCAGCTGTTAAATAATGAACAGAGGTGACTGCCCAAGAAGTCTGTATTGTTCATTTTAAACCATTATCAACATATTGTAAGATTAAAAACAGTTCATGTTTCAATGGGTTAAAGTGTTGAGGTGTTTTGTAGCTAGTTACTCGAGCACTAGGACAAACTGTTTCATCATAGTTGTATTCTGAGTGAATGCACTTTTCTACAAAAAAGCACTTTCATCTCATCTTACCGGCCATCCAAAGCTGAAGGGCAGTCGAATTGGCGTGCTCAGAGGTTCACCCCCCACCCTGAAGGAGTTGGTGCCCAACACTGGGGTGACGGTGCTGCCGAAGATGCAGTCTCCCGGAGACACGACCGCCTGGTAGTTTTTGAGGCAAACTCGAAAGAAAGTCCTGCATTCAGGCCTGCACGGCTCGCCGTTGGCCAGCAGACCCTTGAAATTTTTGAACTCGTGAAGGTCCAGTTCGAAAACGCCGGATCCAAACATCTAAAGGGAGAAAAAGGAGGGGAAAAGCAACGCATTTTACAACATGCAGCTTACAAACACAGACGCTCTGCAGACGCTTTGCACAGGACGCTGCTGTGGTGATGACGGTGGAAGAGGAGGTGAAGAGGGGTTAAAAGCCTGGCTATTGTGGGGGGCAAAGCTTTGCCTGGCTCTTGCTATCCCTCCTGCACGCGCTGCCGGGGGTATTTACCTGCGTTATGAGCGAGGAGAGCATTGCGAGGAGGAAGGTGAGCCGAGCTGCCATGCTGCTGCTCAGTGCTCCCGGTGAGGCAGCTGCTTCACCCGCGGCTTCAGTAGCCTATTCCCTACGAGCTCCTACTCCAAAAGCGTGGCAGGTTGCAATAATGTAAAAAAGGCAGAGAGAAGGTGAACCACAAGACGTATATTCCTCAGCGCGCGAGCTCCTCTGGTCCTCGCCTCTGTGCGCGTGTCCGCTGCAAAAGCGCAAAACAAAACAACGAGGGAGCGCGTTGAAATTTCCCCAGCTTTATCCCAAAAGGTGAAGGTTAGCCAGCACACGAGTATCCACTCTTATCCCACCACCGTGCATGGTCCCTATTCCACTGTGGTCACCTCGATGCCTCAGGCTGTCGCTTCGTGCACGAGTGGTTCCAGTGTATGTGTGTGTGTGTGTGTGTACGAGTGTGCGTGTGTGTGTTTGGGGTGGGGGTGATACTCTTAACGCTGGTCTTCTTAAATCGTGAATGAAGTCTTGTTTCTCGCGTCCCCGAGTATTTATAGTGGCTTTGTGTCCGCGCTGCTCATTACATAAACTGTCCGTCAAGGAGACCACGCCCACCCTCGGCTCTGACACGCCCCCTCCTCCTCCTCCCTTTTTCTGTTCGAACAATAATGATGTTCACATCTGAACACCCACCACCTCAATGCCGAGCATTATTATTAACAGGACTGACATCTGTTGACATATTTAGAGGGCGAGCACATTTATGCAAATAGTTTGCACATCACAGACCAAAATAAAGGGCGAAACCTTAAGTCAGGGCACTTTGGGCCGTATGGTGCCGTCACTTGAGTGAGAGAGGGGTATTTACATCTTTGCTGACAGCTTTAGCTCGGGCTTAATGTGATTTACGAAGAAATGCCAAGTGCCCCAAAAATAATCTGACCCAATACTGAGTAATAATGGCATGCACGCCCCCCCCCCCGCCCCCTAAACTTCTTTGAATTGATTGAGAGCACGCATACATACACAGACGCATACACACACAAACATACATATATGCGTATATAGATATATAGGTCGTTTTCTTAATAGATATTAAGGAAAGTACTACTAAAAACTGCTACTAAAATTAATATACACGTGCATATATATATATATAGATTCATAGGTCATTTCTATACAGCTAAAGTGCGTAATTTCTACTATGTATAAATATAGAAATATTTCCTGCATGTATAAATGTATACAACGAATATATGTAGAAATTTAACACACTTATAGCTGTTAATACAGGTGCTAATTTTCCACTGTAAGAGTAAGTGTGACACTACACTTTGCTGTGCCTTAAAATATCTCATCCTCGCTTGTCAGGTGAGTTAAAAACGCTCGTTCGTTTTCAGCGAAGCCGCTGCAGCTGTGAGTAATGTGTGTCCCCCTCGTCCGGCCGGGCTCATCTCTCAGTGTCAGTGCAGCGCAGGAGCCGTACAGGAGTTCAGGGAGGTGTGAGTGCATCGCGGTGCTTTATTATCATACAGCTGAAGGCTTATCGCCCCCATCGCCCCTGCGGGACCCGGGAGCGCGGGCAGATAACAGGGGCGCGCGACCCGCGTCGCGCTGAAAGCAAACCGGTTAGAGAGACACGCGCCACTCCAACTCGGTTTACCTCCTATTCTCAGAACTGCTTTCATTGCAATGAAATTGGATGCAAAATTACGACTATATACACACACAGTGAAAACCTCAGTGTTGAAGCGGCTCTTATGGCGTTGAATTAACTCAAAGAGTGTCGAATCGGCTCGTATTTAACGCAGTCACACGGCGTTGGGTTCACTCTTGAGTCTGGAAGAGTTCATTCAGCGCGGTGGGTCTGACTGTGGACGGTTAGGCTGGATTACATGCTCAGGTTTGCTTGCCGCTGGTATCGACACCCAAAAATGAACCATGTTATGATGTAAAATCACACTAATAAAATAGTAAAATAACTTGAGACTTAATTACAGGAAAATTAAACCATAGGCTGGTTTTGTCATTTCTGGACTAATGTGGCCTGTAACAAATATAGGCCAACTAAGACATTGAATCTGACTGGAACGGTTAATTTCAGGACTTTTTCAGTCCTGGACTACTTTGCGCTTTCCTGAATGTTGTAGGTAGTGATGCGATTCTTAGCGTCATTGTTTTCCACCCAGGCGGAGGAATACAGGGAACTAAAGCTAATAGGGAAGGAGGAGACTAGCTATCACGCTAACGGGTATGTTGTGATTTTATGGTTTATGGATGTTTCCTTCAGTAACCCAAGGACATAATGTTTTAAACAGTTTTTATTCTTGTATATTGTCTAAAAGACCAGTTTAAGTCACTAACTGGATGCAGTTCTGTAATTCTGAGTTAGTTTAAACAGGCGTGTATAAAAGTTTTAGAGTCCCAGGTTAAACTGCATATTTTCTAGATTTACTAAGTGATTTCTCCTACAGAGCACACACTAAAGCACGTTTGAATGCACTATAACTGTTTCTTTGCTTATTTTAGCATTTTGGGAAAAATATATGGCCAAAGTTATGACACACTTTATATTAGATGTTTTCCCAATTTGTGAAATTTGTGAAGCAAATAAATAGAAATTGTGCACTAAAATTTACAGAAGAACGCTTATTATTTTTCAGTTGCATAATTAGGTTTGTTCCTGTAGTCCAGTGGTCACCAACCCTCTTCCTGGACATCCACCTTCCTGCAGTTTCCACTTCCAACCCAAATCTAACACATCTCATTTAGCTAATCAAGTAAATCAGCCATTAGATGGATCAGGTGTGGTCAGTTAGGGTTGGAAATAAAAGCTGCAGGAAGGGAGATCTCCAGGAGCAGGGTTTGGTGACCACTGCTGTAGAGATTCTTTCATTTAGGAAATCAACAAAAGATTTAATTTGACTGTGAGTGTTCAGGAGGTACACATTTTGCAAAAAAAGGAAACGACCACAAAACCAGGCAAGAAACAAACAGACAAAAATAAACAAACAAAACTAATTTTTACCTGTTTATTTTTGATTGATTGAGCTCAAGGTTTCTGACTGGTGCACTACTTCTGATCATTTAGTATAACCAATCAAAAGGAGTGTGTCTTCTTTTTACTAGTGTGAAAAACAAGCCCCCTCTATTTATTTTGCCCGGTGAAACTGATGCTCTGCTAAAAGCTGTTTAAATTTCCACTTGGCTTCATTATTTTCTGGACTGAATGTGAACACAAGCACATTAATTGTAACATAATGATGCAGAATGATGAATAATCACAATGAGCTTTGCTTCCATTCTGCAGTATGACAGGCAACAGATAAAACCCTGATGCAGGCCCAGGTGGGCAGAGCTTATGAAAGAAGCTTTAATTGCTTGGTGGTGAGCACTGTCATTTGAGCTCTTTTCACCCTTCTAATCTGTCACCCTGTTTCCTTGGTGACAAAAGATAATCACTTTTGATTTTAGCTTTGAATTTGAATTCTGGATGAAACAGTGACTTCTAATTTCTTGAATTAAGAAAATACACAGCACAGGTGCAGCTTCCTCAGAGACACAATATAGGCTACAATGACTGTTAAGATGCTTAATAGTCTAATTAGCTCGATACATTAATTCAACAAATGGACAGGTCTACAAGCTGAAATCTGTGTTTTTATATGATTAACCTGTGGCTTATCACTTGTTGACAGGCACTCTGATATGTAAAGCTGTCTCAGGTGATTTCAGTCCATGAATGATAAGCAAATGCTGCATGAATTAGTTGTACAGTTTAAACTTTCCATAAATTTATGTGATTAAAGCTGAGCTGGATAGCACAGCTGCTCGCAGACGTTTCCCTAGCCATTGTAACTTTTATCACACACTTGCAGATGCTGTGATCTAAAGCCTGTGTAAGCACACACACACACAAACTCAGACATGCACGTACACACACACACACACACACACACACACACACACACACACACACACACACACACACACACACACACACACACACAGACGCTTAGGAAACAGGGAGAAGGAAACAGTCCCCAGCTCACAGTAGTTTAGATACAGCATACAGCAGTCCAACAGACTTCATTTCTTGTACTCAATACGTGTTCTTCATATTTGATTATGTATGCTAATGATGTGTAGATGCTGAAATGAGCACTATTAATTTGTCATTCTTTCATTACTTCAGTGATGATGTGGTCTTCAGGGAAAGAAAATACATAAAGAACCCATCTCATAAAACAATATGCTATATATATCTCTGTTGTCAGAAGAAAACCTTAAATCTCCAAAATGGCAACTTTACAGGAGAAGGAAAAACATACTTTACTTTTAATGTAAGTCAAAGGAACCAGAGTTTTTTTCCAAGTCATTTCAATTATGTCAAAAACTGATAAATGAAAAAAATGATACGAGACATGAGGTTTTGTTCCGACAGCAGCAATATCTATCTATCTATCTATCTATCTATCTATCTATCTATCTATCTATCTATCTATCTATCTATCCATCTATCTATCTATCTATCTATCTATCTATCTATCTATCTATCTATCTATCTCTCTCTCTCTCTCTCTCTATATATATATATATATATATGAACATATATACATACATATATATATATATATATATATATATATGAACATATATACATACATATATATATATATATATATATATACATGTATGTATATATATATATATATATATATGAAGTTGAAGCTTTTACTTAAGTATTTAATTTAAAGTGGGAAAATGAATGTATGCAACTGTTAGTTTGGTGCTAACATAACACTACAATTCCCATAGAATCAGAAACCCATAGCTGGCTGAAATTAGCTTCAACAAAACATCACCATCATCATCATCATCATCATCATCATCATCATCATCATCGTCGTTGACCGCTTAATCCAGATAGGGTCGCGGTAGCAGTTGGGAGAGCAGAGAATCCCAGATGACCCTGTCCCCTGCAACTTCCTCCAGCTCATTCCCAGGGACCCCAAGCCTCTCCCTGGCCAACTTGGAGATGTAATCCCTTCAGCGGGTCCTAGGACGACCCCGGGGCCTTATCCCAGTAGGCCATGCCTGGTTCACCCCCACTGGGAGGCGTCCAAGGGGCATCCAAATCAGATGCCCGAACCACCTCAGCTGGCTCCTCTCAATGTGGAGGAGTAGCAGCACTACTCTTAGCTCCTCCCAAATGGCCGGGCTCCTCACCATATCAAATAATGTGTAGCCCACCACCCTGCGAAGAAAGCTCATTTCCACCGCTTGTATTCGCAATCTCATTCTTTCTGTAATTATCCACAGTTCATGACCATAGGTGAGGATGGGGATGTAGACCGACCGGTAAACAGAGAGCTTTGCCTTATCGCTCAGCTCCCTCTTCACTACCACAGTCCGGTACAGTGACTACATTACTGCTGCAGCCTGTCCAAGCCTGCGGCCGATCTCACGATCCCTCTTCCCATCACTCGTGAACAAGACCCCAAGATACTTAAACTCCTCCACCTGGGGCAAGTCCTTTCCCCTTACCTGGAGTGGGCATGCCATCCTTTTCTGGGCTAAGACCATGGACTCTGATCCGCATACCAACCGCTCAGCTGCAAACCGCTCCAGTGAGAGCTGGAGGCAACCATGTGATTCAGCCAAAAGAACAACATCGTCTGCAAACAGCAGAGATGCCAACCTCTGGTCTCCACACATAATGCCCTCCTGACCTTGGCTATGCCTATATCTCGGGGAACCCGGTCGTAGGCCTTCTCCAAATCCACAAAACACATGTAGACTGGTAGACTTGTTGGCAAACTCCCATGCCCCCTCAACAATCCGCGAGAAGGTGAAAAGCTGGTCCATTGTTCCACGGCCAGGACAGAATCTGCATTGTTCCTCCTTTAATCTGAGGTTCAACTATCGGTCGGAGGCTCCTTTCCAGCACCTTGGCATAGACTTTACCAGGGAGGCTGAGCAATTTGCTACCCTGATAGTTGGCACACACCCTCCGGTCCACTTTTTTAAAAATGGGGACCACGACCCTGGTCTGCCAATCCAAGGGTACTGTTCCTGAGGTCCATGCAATATTGCAGAGGCGCATCAGCCACGACAGCCCCACAATATCCAGGGCCTTAAGCATCTCCGGATGAATCTCATCCACCCCCGGTGCCTTGCCTCTGAAGAGCTTGACAACTACCTCAGTGACCTCCACCAGGGAAATGGAGTTAGACATGCCAGAGGCCTCCGGCCCTGACTCCTGTGAGGGAGGCATGTCTCCCGGATTAAGGAGTTCTTCAAAGTGCTCCTTCCACCGACCGACAATATCCTCATTTGAACTCAGAGTTTCTCCACCCTTGCCGAATACAGCTTGGGTGCAGCCACACCGACCACTCCTGAGTCACCGGACAGTTGTCCAGAACTTCCTTGAAGCCGATTGAAAGCCTTTTTCCATGGCTTTGCCAAACTCCTCCCATGCCTTGGATTTTGCTTCTGCCACCACTGCGGCTGTGACCTTAAACATGAACTTACTTGAACATCCAACGCTAAATTTATTGTTGGTAAAGGTTGTGTTAAGCATAAGCTGGTATATTATTAGTGTTAGCTAGCTCAGCTAATGTTAATGTATTTTACCAATTTAAATACACTCACCAGCCACTTTATTAGGTACATTAGTTGCTAGTAAAAGGTTGAACCCCCTTTTGCCTTCAGAACTGCCTTAATCCTTCATGACATACTTTCAACAAGGTGTTGGAAACATTCCTCAGAGATTTTGGTTGGTTATTTGAGTTACTGTTGACTTTCTATGATCTCGAACCGGTCTGCCCATTCTCCTCTGACCTCTCACAGCAACAAGGCATTTTCATCCACACAACTGCTGCTTACTGGATATTTTCTCTTTTTCAGACCATTTTCTGTAAACCCTAGAGATGGTTGTGCGTGAAAATCCCAGTAGATCAGCAGTTTCTAAAATACTGAGACCAGCCCATCTGGCACCAGCAACCATGCCATCACCTTTCTTCTCCATTCTGATGCTCGGTCTGCGCTTCAGCAAGTTGTCTTGATCACCTCTACATGCCTAAATGCATTGAGTTGCAGCCATGTGATTGACTGATTGGCTATTTGTGTTAACAAGCAACTGAACAGGTGTACCTAATAAAGTGGCAGGTGAGTGTATAATATATGTGTTCCATGTAGCCTGTTTGACATTTATATAACAGAAAACTGAAAAACAAAATTAAATTGCAGATAATGATCAAATGTTGCTTCAGAAAGGCACCCTGTTTTGTATAGTTTTCAGAGAATTTTACATGGGATCCTGTATAAAACTGTAAATCACACTTGTAATATCACACTGGCTTGAACACGTATGTTACTGTAGAAATTACAGGACTTTTTTTTAACCAAAATGTTTTTGTTTCTTATTGTATTTTATTTTTTCACCCTAAAATTATTCCATATGTTATTTTTATGCACCAAAATAGTCATAATTCATTTCTATATGACTGTTTTCCAACTTCTCTTTATCCCTTAGAATTAAACAAGTTTGCTTTGTTTCTATGCCTTTAAGACTGTTATATATGTAAAAAAGTTCTGTTCTAATTGGCTGCCGTGTATCATGTCTTATTTAAAATGTAGTCCAGGCTGAAACGCCACTTTGGGGCAATCATGGAGGATAGGGAACCAGCCCTGTGACTGGAAGGTCGCTGGTTCGATCCCCAGAGCTGACAGTACATGACTGAAGTGTCCTTGAGCAAGTCACCTAACCCCCACTGCTCCCTGGGTGCTGCGGATAGGGCTGCCCAACACCCCGGGCAAGTGTGATCACTGCCCCCTAGTGCGTGTGCTCACTAGTGTGTATGAGGCGTTTCACTTCACCAATGGATTAATCTCAGAGGTGAAATTTCCCTGTTGTGGGACTAATAAGGGTCACTTAACCTAACTTATAACTTCAGTGTTAATGGATGGAGCTAAATGACTGTAGGCTAATAGGTGAATTCAAAACAGACTGTGTTTGAAGTTTAAATTCCATGCATGGACTGCATGGGTGTTTTAAGTCTTAAACAACGTTTGCATACTACATCAAATGATGAAAATTCTGTAAATTTCGGTGTGGTGATATAGCCGTTTGAAATCTAGGTACTTTTTGACTTTCACGCAAGTAATTAAGTGCAGTGTCTCTCCACTTTTTTCCACTGCTGGTAGTTTTTTTTTTTCCAAAAGGGCATGGACTGATGACACAAACCTATTCATTCATATCAACCATAAACAAACAAAAAACATGTTTTCAACATATAAACAGTAGAAATAAAAGTGGGTGCTCCACAATATTTGGCAAGCAAAAGGTAACTGCTGCCCTATATTTGTATTTTATAACTGCTTATTAATGATTTTAAAGTGTTTATAACCTACGTGTTAATAACCAGTAAAAACATTTTTAAATCATTCATGAACCCTTTATAAGGTCTTACTCTAAGTCTTATTATAAATGGTACCAAATGTACTGGTAGAAGAAATGAAAGGCTTTAGGAGTATTGAGCAGAGTTGAATGTAGACCTTTCAGCATCCATTACTGAAACTGCCAGCCTGTGGAAAGATGCATGTTTTATTCTGTCCAGTCTACTGTGTAGTAGTTTTATTGCCACACCAACCACAAGGTTGTTTGAAATTTGTTGTAGTGCTCCCAGAGACACAACATGAAACAACCAAGACAAATACATCTGTAATGCTGACCAGAGATAATGCTATTAAACATTAAACCAGAGACCAGTCAGAAAAAAACATAGTTTAAAACACAGAACCAGATGATTGTATAGACTTTCACATGTAGATATTTGTGCTTTAGGAAAGTTACCATTCCAGACTCTGTGCATGTTCATAAACCATCATCTGTGTCAGAGTTCTTCTTGATAGGACTTCCTCCTAAAACATGATGAATGAGTGTAGGTATCTTTTCTGAAGGCAAAACGAGAAGTCTGCATCAGAAAAAGAAGGTGTACAGACACATGTATAGAACTCTTTACAGCAAGCAATCACAAAGCTCATTCTTATTATATGCCATTAGGCTTAAACTGAAATTCACTAGACAAAAGGATGCATTAGCAAATGCACACTGGGCTGAATGTTACCTCTTATTGTGTTGCACCTGTTTAAAGAACATTACCCTCAGCATCTTTTCAGTATTGAGTTTGTCCTCAATAAATATGTCTTTGTACAGCACAACAATCAAAAGTCATACCATGTGGCTGCTAAATGAGCTTCAGTCAGATGGTACTGTATTATATTATTTGCACTTCGGAGCTTGTGCGGAGCTCCTGCTGGATTATGGCTCCCACTGGCAAATGTTTCCTATCTTATCTACTGTCCCACCATATGTCTCCACTAAGAGAAGTGTCATAAAGTGAGTGACAATTGCACTGATGCTTTATAGCTGTGCTTTTACGCATGGATGCTGCTGATAAAGCTGCCAAATGGGACAGTTGGTTTATTCAGACATGTAAATATGTAGGAAGGTAATTACAAGTGGTGAAAACAGATTTGGAATGATCAGAGGATTTAAGTCTAAAATGCTATACATTTTCTAATATAACTAGACATAAAGTTATAAAATCATGCTTTTCAGTATAATTGTGTACACATTTATTTCTGGAATATAAATGCATGTAGATATTTAGAATCAAGTTTTTCAGTGAATAGTATGTACATGCTCAGAAAATAAGGTATGAAACTGTCACTTTGGCAGTACCCCTCTTATCACTGGGGTGGTACCCTCAAGGGTACATATCAGTACCTTTAGTTAAGGAACATAATTAAACCGTAATCCTCTGAAATGATATTGTCTATGTTGTATTGGCTCCACACAACCCGTCTCGTCTCCAGGCTTTTCATTTTATTGTTCTGTTTTTAAACATTAGGTTAGGAGGTACAAATACATACTTTATCCTGGGAAAAGCTTATTTAAGGTTCAGAATTGGACCTTAAAACTGCTGTTTTACCTTTGAGGGAACATTTACTTTATTTGTACCTCGTTGAACGAAAAGGTATCTGCACAGAACCTTTACTTCTATTCGTGTAAAGTTTTAGTAAAATAGTGGTGAAAACTGATTTGGAATAGATACACATTTATTTCCAAATATTATTGCATATTTATGTATTGAAGCATGGTTTATAGTACAACTGTATATCATTGCTATTACTGCTATTATGTATTATATTATTTCTGAATCAAACACACACATATATATATATATATATACGCATACATACATACATACATACATACATACACTCACTGGCCACTTTATTAAGTACACCTGTTGAATTGAACACAAATAGCTAATCAGCAAATCACATGGCCACAACTCAATGAATTTAGGCATGTAGAGGTGGTCAAGACAACTTGCTGAAGTGCAAACCGAGCATCAGAATGGGGAAAAAAGGTGATTTAAGTGACTTTGAACGTGCCGTGGTTGTTGGTGCCATACGGGCAGGTCTGAGTATTTCAGAAACTGCTGATCTACTGGGATGTTCACGCACAACCCTCTCTAGGGTTTACAGAGAATGGTCCGAAAAAGAGAAAATATCCAGTGAGCGGCAGTTGTGTGGACGAAAATGCCTTGTTGATGTGAGAGGTCAGAGGAGAATGGGCAGACTGGTTTGAGATTATAGAAAGTCAACAGTAACTCAAATAACCAACCAAAATCTCTGAGGAATGTTTCCAACACCTTGTTGAAAATATGACATGAAGAATTAAGACAGTTCTGAAAGCAAAAGGGGGTCCAACCTTTTACTAGCAAGGTGTACCTAATAAAGTAGCTGGTGAGTATATATATATATATATATATATATATATATATATATATATATATATATATATATATATATATGTGTGTGTGTGTGTGTGTGTGTGTATATAATTACATATAGTGCAGAGAGCATCATGGAATGAGTTTCCAAAGCCAAGCAGCTGCATCCAAGCCTTACATCACCAAGCACAATGAATAGCGTCAAATGCAGTGGTGTAAAGCACCACCACTGCACTCTAGAGCAGTGGAGATGTGTTCTCTGGAGTGACGAATCACGCTTCTCCATCTGACAATCTGATGGACGAGTCTGGGTTTGGCAGTTGCCAGGAGAACGGTACTTGTCTGACTGCATTATGCCAAGTGTAAAGTTTGGTGGAGGGGAGATTACGGTGTGGGGTTGTTTTTCAGGAGTTGGGCTCGGCCCCTTAGTTCCAGTGAAAGGAACTCTTAATGCTTCAGCAGAACAAGAGATTTTAGACAATTTCATGCTCCCAACTTTGTGGGAACAGTTTGGGGACGGCCCCTTCCTGTTCCAACATGACTGAGCACCAGTGCACAAAGCAAGGTCCATAAAGACATGGATGAGCGAGTTTGGTGTGGAAGAACTTGAGTGGCCTGTACAGAGTCCCAACCTCAACCTGATAGAACACCTTTGGAGCAAAGATGCCCATAAACACACTCCTAAACCTTGTGGAAAGCATTCCTAGAAGAGTTGAAGCTGTTACAGCTGCAAAGGGTGGGCTGAAATTATATTAAACGCTATGGATTGAGAATGGGATGCCACTCAAGTTCATATGTGTGTGAAGGCAGACAAGCGAATACTTTTGGCAATATAGTGTATATTTAAGTTCTCATTTCTCTCTTTTAGTGAATTTAATTTTTTTTTAATTTTAGTCAAATTCACATCTTATTTCCACAGTTATTATGAAGACAATGTCCTTTCATGTCAGTGCTGAAAACAAAAATGTGGTCTTAAAACACAAGTGAGCAGCTGAAACCAGCCTTAAAATCTTTGTTGCCAAGAGTGTTTGTTCTTTTAACCAAACCACAAAACAGAGCCGTCCAAGCCTTCGTACAGGCCAGAACTGATCCATACTCCTTTGTGTTGGAGGGGTAAGTGTGGTTTCGACTAAACTTCCTGTGATCCTCCATCACCCCACAGTGAGCAAGGAAGATAGGATCAGTAACTGTTTTTCCTCCTGTGTCTACTCCACTTCCCTTCACTCCACAGCACTCGCATGTAGAAAGAAAGCTTTTGCAGCTATGGAACGCAAAGCTTTGCCCAGCCCCGGTGCCCTGCTCAGTGTAGTCTTTTCTCACAGCCGCTGTGTTGTTTTTCAACATCAATGTGTAAATGCTGTTAACTGAAAGTTGAGCACATGAATTCCTATTGTTGAGAATGGAATGAGAATTATGCAGCAACAAAGTGCCAGCGTGTGTGTATATGTGTATGTGTACTTGTCCCCATGCGTGTTGTTTTTGGACGTACATTTGTTGATCTAAGCCTACGAAGATGAAGTCCGTTATACAATGTATTTGTTTTACAGTTTCTTATTGAACCCTTTCCTACAATGGACTGCATTCACAGCTAAAATGGATCTAGATCTCATCTGAAATCTGCAGCCAGCGCACCACAGAGCAGCTGCTGTGGGCTCCAAAAGCAAACAGAAAAACAATATTCCGTTGCTGTCAATGAATATTTATTTGCCAATCAAACAATAATATCTCGGGAAGTGGTGTGAATATGACCTGATAAAATGAACACAGGGATATTGCCGTAGCATAGCAACAACTGTCTTTTATTATCCATGTGCAAATTCAAATGAGTGCTCGTCTGTGGTTTCAAGAACTCAGACACTGAAAAAATAATGCACTGAATTTGTTTGATTCAAATGTATCATTTCCACATGAATAAAATACATTACATGGACACATTTGCAGAATAGTGATTAGCCAATCACAGTTGTCTCTAAGCGCTACTGTGAAGACAAAACTATAACAAATCTGCAGTGAGAACAGTGGTGGTAGTAAATTAGCCAGAATTGATTTCTATCGCTTTATTAATTTTTGCTAAAAGATTACAAGACAACAAATCCTAATCTGCATCAACTAGCTGTAGTGTTATCTTTGACATTAGCTCATCTGAAGGGTTAGCTTCCATCATTCAAACTGTAACACCCAATGTCTAAAAGCTTTCCTTAGTTTATTTTCCCTAAACCTGGGTTCCAGAATCCAGAATATGAATTGCATGCATATAATCACTTCTCAAATCTATCTGTCTGCACTGCATCTTGTAAAGCCAATTTATTTCTGAATAATTATGAAGAATATTTTCAAATGGTTCTCTATGAGCTTCGACACTTTTCCTTTGTCCTGCAGAATTTTAGTCTGTTAGCCTAAATATTACAGATGCTAGAGATGCAAGATTTGTGTATAGTCAGTTACTGACAAAAACTAAGTCAACTAAAACAAAAAACTAACTGATGATCTAAAGCTGATTTAATAGATTTTATTAGTGTGAGAAAGATGTACACATTTGAATTGTGCAACTTCTGTGCATTAGGTGCTGACTTCAGATGAACAGGAATAATATATATCACCATTTTTTTAAGCCACACCTGGCAGTGCAGACAGATGGCCCTGGTCCACTTGAATAACACCCCCATTGCCAGTTTTGCACTGTTTAATGCTACATTTGAGTTCTGAGCCACAACCTGTTTTGGCCAATCCATAGCAAGCCCAGTGTACTGTCTCTACTGAGGTACTGTATTTCACAGCAATATAAACCACCTGTTAGCTCAATTTACTTCCCCACTGTATTTGCTGTGGTCACAGTGTTTGACGTAAGCATCTGCCCCATTGTAAAATACTCCAAATCTTGATTTGAAGGTAATTGTGCCACAGCAGAAGGACAATGCCATGTAGAGAGCAAATAGCCTGATGCCAAACATTCTGGTTTTCAGCACCTGAAGAGCTTTCCTGTATGTCTTCTTTTCTAAGTGAAATCCTAACTACCACCCTTCATTTATTTATTTCCATTCAAAATGGTCTTTAAATGCATTTTTTTTTCATTTTTCAGCACCAATATACAGAAAGAACAGAAAGCATGCATTTAAGAAACAATTACACAGAAGCCTTACAAATATATTCCAAATAAATTCTCAGCATTTAGTGTGCCCACACTTTCCATTCTTCTTGGGAGACTTGCTTTCAGTTTTCCCAAAAATCTACAGGGAAATTTTTACACACCTCCAAAGCTCAGCCTCAGAAGTTGGTTAAATTTTTTGCTTCTCTTTGTGGACTGTGGATCCAACTAATCCTAAACACATTCAGTGATGTTGAGGTCTGGACTCTGGGATGGTCTGTCCATTGTTCTGAGAACACCAGCAGCTTCTTTGTTTGTTTGGCAAATTTTGTCCTTTCTTGTCTGCCTCCTTTTCTCAGTAAGGGCATCTTGACAGCTACAGTCCTTTCAGACTCATAGTGTTTATTCCTGCACATTCCTGCACCTTCCTGCAAATAGATATATCTAATTTCCTCAGAAAAATATCCTGAAAAGTAATAACTTGTAATTAATGGATGTTTAGTCCATGAAAAATCAGGGGTGACTCCAAAGGTGGTTTAAATCCACCTGAAAATGAATAGACAAACGTTTTTATAGATGCTTTTTCAGTTCTGCAGGTTTTGCAAGGGAAAACTGGGAGATGTAATAAGATATTACATACCTTAGATTAATGCTAAAAAACTGAAAAAAAACATGATTGATTATGAAATTATTTTGGAAAGCTAGGTTTCCACACATTTTAAATTGTAAATACATACAAATAAGAAATCTATGTTGCACAAAGTATTATATCACAGTTTTCAGCACTGATGCACGAAAACAAGAGAAAATGTCTTAAGATTTTCTCTCAGACTGTAAACACCTACTTTTAAGTGTTAGTGATGTAATAAGCCACTTACAAAACACCTCCAAACACATTTGCATGCCTCCGAGCAAAAGGGTATCGCTCACCTCCTAAAAGAGGCCACTTAAAACCCTGTGTACCTGGAACGTTCCAGCTACGCTCTCCACCTTCTGTTTACAAAACAGAAGCTGCTCTCTGCCTGCTCTCGTACGCAACATGCAAAAGGTTGAAACAATGTCATTATGGAAACAAGGACCCATGAATATGGGTCACCAGGACATTATTTAATGTGACACAGCTTTTCTCATCATGATTTCAGAATTTTAACTTCATGAATTGACCTACTTATTTATAGTATTTTAACAGTTTTTTTATATATAAGACATCTTATCAGATACATTTTAACATGTACTAAATCACCACTGGCGAAACATCTTTGTTTAAGACTGCTATCCGTGTTCTTCAGGCTCACAGTCGTATGAAAAAAGTTTGAACATTCCCACTCAAATGAGATATTTTGTTGATTCTCTAAGTGAAAAACAGTAAACACACAAATATGGCATGTTCAGCTATTTTTAGTGCACAATTTCTATTTGCTTGCTGAGTTTAACATGTATAAAAAAATATAAAATACTGAGTGTGCCATAACCTTTACACATTTTTACTTTTTTCCCCAATATGGTACAAGCAGCAAATAAAGAGCAGTTGTGCATTAAAATTGTGCAGAAGTGGTTTCTCTGTAAAGGATATGTTTACTTTGTTACACTAGATAATCAACAGTGTCCTGTTGAGCTGCCTGGGTCACCCCCAGCTTACATAACATGAAGTGTCTCTTTTTGTGTTTTGTTTATTGTTTCTCACTCATGGTTCGCTAACCCAAGTAGAGAAAATGAGACAAAAGTGCAGTTTTATATGTTTGTAAAAAGATATTTTGCTATTCTTAAATCCTGATGACTGTATATTTTGTGTGTACAGTCTGAAAGATAAAATTCATGTTTTTGTGATTGCTCAACTACAACACAATGGAAGAAAACAGAATGTAAATTGACTGCAAAAGCAATTTATTACATAACCTACTAATTATATTTTTAAAAATCTAAATCAAATACTATTGCAAAGCAATAGTAATGACTCTAACTTTCTAAGGGCTAATGAATTTAATAAATTCATTGCTATATGAATTTAAAATAAATTCATTACTAACTGTCTAATAAAAAATGTGACTGGGTTATTATCTGAAACCTAAAACTGTAAAAAAAAATGTGTTAAAAAATGTAAACAGTAAAAGTGACAAAAGTTCCTAACTCATCATCTCATCAAGAAATATTTAATAATATATTCCCTGTATTCCCTGAGTCTTAACGTAAACATGGGTAACTATGGATACATAATCTATAGACTACTTTGGGGCTGAATTAATCTCTAAGTGCCATACCCCCCCCCCCTCACATCAACAGCAGGTGAACTTGATAAATCCAGAGAGCACGATAGCAACAAGCCTGCTACTGCTTTCAGATTTGCTCGATTATTATGGAAGACATGTGGTTGAGATAGAGAACATAGATTAGAGGGACCACCTGCAGCCATGTAAGGGGTTTAGAGCATGATGCAAGGCTGCATTATAGCATGGCCTAATCTGTCCTGAAAACATACTGTATTCAACAAGGGCACATTGAATCAGACTTAGAAATTTGACCTAAAACCTGACTAAAAATCTAGGCCTACTTCCTGCTTGTTTCTTCTGCTTCTGCATCTAAATATCTTCTATGTATTAAAAAAACTGAATGTTGCTAAATGAACACTTTGAATACATACTTGGAAATAAAGATTATATAACACTTCAGCCACATGCACTGAGGATGACAGATGATGGCAGATCTCACTTATAAGGTACATGGCACCTTGGGAGCATGGCCAAATGTGACACATCGGGGCACTGTTTCTGCAAAGCCTTTGGCACAATGGGATTAAAGTCTGCAGCCCCAGCTAATCCCAGTTGTCTTCAGTGCACCATGCTGACCCACCCTCCAAAGCTGGCAGAGGAGAGATAGAATGAAGCCGGTGGGACAGTAACGGACCTTATGATTGGTTATAGTTTCACAGCTTTTTATTTGTCTTAAAACAGTTTGTGTTGTTGGAGGAAAACCTTGTATCTCCAAAACGGTAACTTTACAGTAGATGGAAAAAAACTACTTTACTTTTAATATAAGTCAAAGGAACCAGACATTTTTCCAAGTCATTTTGGGTCATTCACCATGAAATTTGCATACTGTGTAAAAGGCTGCAGGTATTATGTCGAAAAATGAAAAACATCAAAAATGGAGATGCAAGGTTTTCTTTCGACAGCAGTGATGTCACACATGTATGTGTGTGTGTGTGTGTGTGTGTGTGTGTGCGTGTGTGTGTGTGTGTGCATATATGTGGCACATATGTAGCATAGGGACAATAACTGGAGACAGTATAACTTCAAATAGTCAACATTGTCAGTGTGCCCAGTGGTAAAGAAAGTATTCCAAAGCCAATACTTTTATTTGAACATTTTACACACATTTCTCACTGGATCCTCTGAATAAGATAAGATAAGATAAGATAAGATAAGATAAGATAAGATAAGATAAGATAAGATAAGATAAGATAAAATAAAATAATCCTTTATTAGTCCCACAGCGGGGAAATTCACAGTTTTTATAATAATTATAAGGCAGTTAAGGTGTTAAAAACATGATTACTGCTATGAGCAAGCTAACACTGCTGTGCACTGACATTATAGGCTAGAGACTAGAAACCTCATTAAAATATCCCACCCAAAACAGCTTGCCTTGTCAAATTTGGTGGTTAAGTTACTTTTGCTGTTAGTAGGCAACAGTTTGAGTAGCTGGTGGTGGTACATACATGTTTCAAGTAATAAACTAAATCAAGTAAGTAAAATTTGCTTGAGTTGCATTTGAATCACATGTTACTGACTTGTGACTCAACTTGGACTCGAGACTTAAGAATATAATTAAAAGGCATATAATAATGTTTTAGTTTAATATTAGACTTTCGAGTGACATCATTTCAACGTGTGGGAGTGTTAACTTGCTTATAGTGTATGTAGCATTATTTGTATTTTGATTGTTTAATCCTGGTGTGATGCAGACGATCCAGTGACGTTCTGGGGTAAAATGGATAAAATATAAGTAGAACAAAGTCTATGAGGTTTGAAACATTTTTGTTACCCACAAGGTGGGATAGCAGCAATTTTTGAAACAGCAATGCCCTGAAGCAACTGCCCATCGGCTTCTGTTATAAGCATGTTTAAGACAAAAGTTTTTCTGCTCTTTTCTAAGTACAGAGAAACATCAGAATTATTATATGTGGTAATCAACCTTGTGAAACAATAACATCAGATAGACATATGGTTGAAAAATGCTGAAGTAATTCTTAGAATAACACCCTCGACACCACCTAATTACATGACTCGTCCTGAACTCAGGAGACCCAATGTTGGTATGAATCATCCATCACAGGAGTCAAAGATTTGTTTGCTTGAGACAAGACAATGTCCTTAGAGGTCACTTCAAACAGGATATGACATGCGCTCCTCTCCCTCCCACCATCGGTTCCTTTCTCTGCCTCTCTCAGTGTGTTTGATATGAGAGACCACATGTAATAAACCAAAAGCTTAGCTTTGTAAATCCCTCCATAAGATAGCCTGATTTAAGCATAACACAGAGAGGGCTTGTTTAAATAGTGTTTAAATGAAAATATGTCAAACATACTAAATTAATGAAGAGCCTTTAGTTCTGATGGAGGCCACAGACAGCATATAATAACAAAGCAATTAGCCAAGTGGCAGAATCAGGTTGCTGAGGTTTACAGGGATTTATAAGGAAAAGCCTGCCTTAGTTTTGTATAGGAAACTTTTCATTCAGGCTCAAGGTTGGCAAATCAACTAACCCCACGTGCTTTACTCCATGATGTGCCTTCATTTTATATTTTAAGAGTAATAGAGTATAATATAATGACTAATTATTCTATGTTCTAGTTAAGCAAAGAATACACAGGGTGCACTGACCTTTTTCAGCTTATGGTGTATGTGTATGGTGTGTCCACACACCTCTTCTAATCAGTGATTCAGCTACTTTAGAGTGCCCACAGTCAACTGTGTCTGCACATTTTGTGTAATTTCCATAGAAAAGCATGGTAAATAGAATAGAACACTGGGAAGCAGCCGCACATGAGCATGATAGAGCCCCCCAGCATTTGGCTGTGGAGTAATATATGTTCTCTGGAGTGATGGAGCTCCGTCCAGTACATTTGGGATGAGTTAAAGTGATCCAGAAATAATCATCCAACATAAGTACCTGATCTCACTAATGGTGGTGTGGTTGAATGCAGTCAAATCATCACTGCAAACATCTAGTATAAAGTCTTCCTAGAAAAGTAGAGATTGCTACTGCAGTAAAAGGAGGACAAATACCTGCCCTTCGATCTCAGAGGATGACTTATTTTCTTATAATTTTAGTTTTAGAGTTTTTTAGAGTTACCCGCTTACTCAATAATTGCTTTCTTAAAAACTTTTTTGACATAGAATGTCAGAATTTTGTCTTAAATAAGTAAATAAAACATGATTTTGAGTATGTAGGTGAAAAATTTTGAGAACACCCAAAAATGTACTGTCACCGTGGTGGTACCACTTTTGTCACTATGGTGGTACCATCAGGGATATATCTTCAGAACCTTTAGTTAGGGAACATAATTGTAGCATAATCTATTGCTATGATATTTTAAAAATTGTATCTACTCCACATACTTTGTCTAGTCTCCAGCCTTTTTATTTTATTTTTCTGCTTTGAAAAAATAATCATTGATGTCCCTTTCATGGTGCATTTACATTGTTTGTACTTTGATTAATGAAAATTTACCTCTACGATATCTTTTTTCTGACACTGTTAGTCATTGTCTGAAGATAATAGATCAGAGAGGAAAGAAAAAAGCATAATAAAGCAAAGCTAAAATTAAATATAAATTCAATTTCATGCTCTTTCAGAGTAGCATGTTTGTTACTTACATGTCAATATAATAGGTTAAGTTGCATAACCCGTAGAGACGGGACAGGACTTGAAGGACACTATGAATTCAAATGAACCTCATGTGGGTCACGTTAGCTTTAACCTTTGCCTCGTGACAGAAAAAAAATGACTAAGGATGAATCACACAACCGAGCAGGAACCTTTGGGGACACTATGCTCAACACAGGTTGGTGTTTTCCATAAACTGATCAGCTAATGATCAAACCCTTCACAACATGAGTCAACACTGTTTGAGGTGAGGAAACACAAGAAAATATGCAGATGACAGGGCCAGGAACCAGTTCTTAAAATACATTGACTCTGAGTCAGTCTGTGTAATGTTAACAGTTTCAAGGTTGCCCTTATGCACCCTCGAATAATAGCTCTAATTATACCCTAGCAAATGATGAAGAGACTAAGGCTACTGGTCAAAATGTTTCGATACAGATTCCTAAATGCTACTGAACTAAAACTATATTGAGATACACCATATGGTGCAACAAAATATATTAAATAAACACAAATATTACATAGAAAAGATGTCTATAGTGAAAAGTCAGTTATACACATAGGAAAATATAATGCATATACTCAATAATTACTCATATATTTATATACAATTATATATATATACACTCAATTATATACTCATATATGCATAAGTCTTAAGTTAGAATTTTTTACATTTCCAAAAAATTTGTTTCAAAAGTCATGACATATTGAATATGTATATTTGAAGGGTTTAGTTGCCATATTCAGGGACACTGCTGTTTGTATAATAATTTGTATTTTGACACTGTTAGGATAAAACCCTGTATCTCCATCTTTGTCATTTTTTATATTTGCATCATTTGAAAATGCCAGCTGGCCTTTACACTGTCAACATTTCAGGAACAATGAAGAAAATGGTCCAACATTACAATGACTTAAAAATTTTTACATGAACTCTTATCATAAGTTACTACGTCATAAGGTAATACTGTTTTTCACTTATGGAGTTACCTCTTCAGAGATTTAGAGAACCCTCTGAGCCTCCTTGGCCTTTATTGAAGGCTTAACAATTCTGTGAAATAAAAAAAATACATGCATGTATTTTTTTTACCTCAATTTCATTTAACATAATCATCATGCTTGTTGTATTTAAACTCACGCATGTGTTATAGTAATGCTAATAATAAATCAATCCCATTTTGATTTGCATTGGAGACAGTTTGAGCAAAAATATCATTCTAGGCTTCCTTGAAATCCTTGATATGTCACTGAAAGTGAATGTAAGTGGCACCATGACCAATGCACTTCTATCATTTGTCAAAAATTAAAAATAGGGCTTTATGCTATATCCAAGTTTATATTAAAATATCAGTTACAATCTTTATAATCTTTACAATCGTTTAATCTAAACAACCAAAAAAGATTAATGTGAATTGCCGTTAGCTTAGTGCTAACATACTACTGCAAACCCACAGAGGCACCAGCAGAAATGAACATTAATAGATAGAGGAAGTTAGAGGATGATTTGTTTTTAAGCACATCTTGACATTAATGGACCAAAATGAAGATCTAGCTGAAATAGTCACAATTTACCACTGGTATACAAACCGAAATTGAGCCTGACTTAAACCAGAACTGAGCATGAGGTGGTGGAAGTGAGTATATTTATTGACCGTAATGGACTGCACAGTAATCAAAGAAGCACCACACTGAATTTACACATTCACTAGCCTAGATTTTGGAACAGGCATGCTTATAAGCTTGCAGATGCTGAAATTTGGTATTGAATGAGTCTTGATATTCTATAGTATCGCAGTAATTCAAGATAAGATAAGATAAGATAAGATAAGATAAGATAAGATAAGATAAGATAAGATAAGATAAGATAATCCTTTATTAGTCCCACAGCAGGGAAATTCACAGTTGGTACCATTATTCAATTCAGTTGGTACCATTAAAATATTGAATTTCATACATCCCCCATAGCGATGTCAGCTTTACATCAATGGCATTCTGAGTGATTCCTTTATATTGATCATTATGCTGCCCTCGTTGGACAGCTATAAGTGACAAGGGTGGGGCACAGTTTGCATCAGATACTAGTTTGAAATAACATTACCTTTCTTGGGATTTATGACTCATTGATGAAGATGACACTGTCCCTCATTAGGCACATCCTCTTCCTTATGGCTTATTTGTGACAATGCTGCTTTGAGTTTGTCATATGTGACTAAGCACCATATGTTAACTTTTGTTAGAATCAAATTTTTTCCTCAGAATGAAAATCTAGTTATCACAATTAAGAAGAGATTAGAAAGAGGTTTTCTTTCAGAGAAGGCTAATTGCTGGCCCAATGAGCAACAAATTGAATCACTTAGGAAGCTGGGGTCAGAGGAAGTGACCTCAGGGCACTGACCCCTAATTACTCAGAGACTCGGCCATAGCGTGGCAGAGTGCTGGGCAAAGTGTGTGGCCCTGATTCAACCTAAACTGCACATAAATGCACATGAGTGTTGTTTCCAGCCTTATATTGTATATCTTACACTAATTGATATACAAATGGCCTGGATAGTGTAAAGCACACTTTTGAAAAAATATATATTTAGTTAAATTTATGTAGCTTGCTTTTTTAACTGTACATTCCTAAAAATAAAGGATTCTTTAATCCTAGGAATGACACTATAGAATAACCACCTAAAGAACCTTTTACTAGATGGTTACAGCATTAACTTAATGTATATATGCTGCATCTGTAAACTCTTACCAAAAACCATATTTTCCATCATTAAGAAACATTTAACCATGCAAAGAGTCAGTTTTTCAATCAATCTTTGAGTTGTCATGGTTCTATATATGACCATTTATTTACTAAAGAACCCTTAAAGAACCTCTTTTTATGGGTGGAAGATACAGTTGCTCAGCATAGACACATTTCACTTTACTTTTTAAAAGAAATGAAACCCAGTGGACATCAAAACATACTAATAAAAGACTTTCTTTAAAGAAACACATGCTGAAAGGTTCTTTAGGGAACCTTTACTCTGAAGAAAACTTTTGACACCTTTTTTCAGAATGCATCTCAAATACTTTGATATACTAAAGGACAGGAAGTGAGGATCTACAGTACTGTGCAAATTTGGAGACAGCCCTTCATTTATTTAATTTTCAGCTAAAACTGCATGCAGATGTTTTTCATATTTTTAAGAGATATTTATGAACGCTTTATATATAATATAATAATATAAGGGAAAGTTAAAGCAAAATAAATGACTGAACAAGTTTTTCTAAAAGTTGAGTTTAAAAGCAATAATAATAATAATAATAAATGAGAAACTGGAACTCCTAACAACCGTGCAAGACTGATAGACCAACAAAAATGTTCCCATCAGGAAAACAGGACTTAAAGTTTTGAGAGAAAGGAGAAAATCAAGCTCCACTCTTGCTTCAGATCTGATCGACAGGTGTCCATCCTTCCACTGTGAGATGACAACTCAACACTATGAGTCTGAAAGGGTCTGTAGCTGTCAATAAACTGCTGGTGTTCTCAGAACAATGGACTGACCACCCCAGAACCCAGACCTCAACTTCATTCAATGTGTTTGGGATTACTTGGATCGTGAAAAGCAGAAAATGCAAGACTGAACTTAGGAGCTGTGCAAAAAACATCCCAGCACATTTCTTTGAAAAATTGAAAGCAGGTATCTTGAAAAGAGTGGAAGCTCGAGTCACGTCAAAGTTTACTTATATAGTGCTTGTTACAACAGGTGTTGTTGCAAAGCAGCTTTACAGAAAGAATCTGGGTCCAAGCCCCCATGAGTGTCGCCAACGGCAACAGTGGAAAGGAGAGACTTCCTAAGAGCTAGATGAGGAAACCTTGAGAGGAACCAAGACTCAAAAGGGGAACCCATCCCTTCTGGTCGACACTAGATAGCAAACAATAACACAAAAGTAAAATGAGCAGAGAATAAGATTTTATAGTTAATATAAAATATTACAATACAAAAAGGGGGAAAACAATGAAGCAATGGCTAAGATTAAATGTAATGAATAAATGGAAGCTGTAATGAAGATAAAAGGTGGACTCACTAATTAATGCAAAATCTGATATTATTTTCAACTGTTGAATCTTTTATGTAATTTCCTGTTATATATAGATTTAGAAACATTATGCTAAAAAAAAAAAGTCTTTAATGGGCATTTAGACTGGAAATTAAATCAAGGGTGGTCTGTTACTGTACACAGCATTTTAAGTTGAGGAAAGTGAGGCCATGGGTCGTAAGCAATCCGAGCATTTGCATGTAAGGGTTAAGCTCCATTGACTGCTCCCAAAGTACAACATCAAATATAAATTCCAGTGGGAATTCCTATGGATCCCAAAGACCTTGGACAGATCTATCAGGTCTTGAGTTGCTAAAGGTCATGGATTTCAGTGCTATCGAATCAATTGCGTGACCACAGCTGAACACAGCTGTCTCATGCTGGTATATAGGAAGCCATTATATAAACTGAAGAGATGGATAGGAAAGGACAGGAGAAAACACTCAGGAGCTGCATGGAAAAATGGCTCAGGGCTCATCTCCACAGAGAAGCACTTCTCTGCTCCTCACTCTGATTGAGTTTTAGGCTGTCATTACATGGGAAGCTAATGAGATTCCTAATCAGCAGTCACCTCTCTGTTTCCTGGTTTGGGGAGGTGGTGGTGGTGGTGGTGGTGGGGGGTGCAGAGGGCAGGAGCGGAAGAAGATGGCCTGAGCAACAGAGGAATAATATTTCTGTTTATCTGCTGTGGGGATGGGTCAGAGGTATTTTTGGAAGCCTGTTGTTTTTTCCTTTGCAAATTCCAGGTTCCGTTTTTTTCCCCCCTTCTCCCCCCTCTTCACCCCTTGTTCCCAGCCTGTGAATGCACGGCCGCTTCCTCTCCCTTCTTCCTATTCTCAGCCTCTGATTGCTAGGAAGTTTGTGTGTGCGTGTGTGTGGGGGACACAGGGTGTGGAGGATGTGGCCATTAGAAAATGTGGGGAGAGCGTGTCAACAGTTCCACGAGTGCTGCTTTCTCAGACACAGCTGCTGATGGGATGTGTGTTGGACGGTTGGTGGAGGGGGGAGATTTGGGGGGGGGTGCAGTGGAAAGAGTTTAATGTAGATCACACAGATGGGTTTCAACTTCCTTCAGACTGATAGCCTCTTCCACACATGCAGATGGGATTTGGTCAACATTGGGAGGACAATTGATGAGGTGTTCAAACTCGTCATATGATTCCAGGGTAGAACTAATTGGTTTCTATGTTCAGTCACATGCAAAGGTTTGAACATCCACAGTTGAAGTTGCAGAAGTCCAGAGAGGCCATGAGCTGTTGCTATAATTTTCTAGATTTTTATCTCTGAGATAACAAGTTAATTATCTTGAGAGTTCAAGAAAACAACTTTTTTTATCTTGAGATCACAAAATAATTAACTTATTATTCCAAGATAACAACTTTGTTATCTTGAGATCACAAGATATTGAATTAGATAGATAGATAGATAGATAGATAGATAGATAGATAGATAGATAGACAGACAGACAGACAGACAGAGACTTTATTTACTGATAATCAACTCATTATCTCAAAATAACAAGATAAGAACTTTTGTTATCTTGAGACAACTTTTGTTATCTCAAGATAACAAGGTAACTAACTCATTGTTTCAAGATAACAAGATAACTAACTTGTTATTTCAAGACAACAAGTTTGTTATCTTGAGATGACAAGACAATTAACTTATCTCAAGAAAACAATCCAGAAAATTATATATATATAAAAAAAACTACCTTAAAATGACATGTTTTGTTGATTTTCTTTAACAGGAAATAAACTGAAATAAGGCATTTGTTCTGCAGATTTTAGTGCATAGTGTTTTTGTATTTAACATGTTATAAAATGTGCCATAACTTTGCACAGGTGGCATTATATTTGTAGCTTTTCCCCCAAGTATGTTAATTAAAAAATTAAACAGTAATTGTGCATGAAATTGTGCAGAAATGTGTTCTCTGTAGAGAAATCAACAAAACGTGTCATTTGATCAGGCACCAAACTTTTGCATATGACTGAAAGTACTACATAGATCATCCAGGTAATATCATTATTACCAACACACACTGACCACTCTTTGTCCATTTTATCAGCTCCTATATCCATATAGAATCACTTCATTCTAAAATAACAGTGAGTAGTCCTGTTTCTCTGCATCATTTGTCAGCCCTTCATCAGTGGTTAGGGCCCCCACAGGACCACCACGGAGCTGTGTTTTGGATCATTCTTATATACTGCAATGACACTGACATAGTAGATCACACATAGCAGTATTACTGGAGTTTTTAAACAACTCTCTGTTGCTGCTGAACTGAGAATATATCAGCTAACAGTGTCCCGTGCTCAGAAACTTTTATCGTGTATTATAGAGTGCAGTGTAAGACAGGGTCCGCACTGGATTCTTCTGAATACTGCTTCTGGCTGTGCGTCTCCCTGTTGCTAAGTGACAGCAGGGTTGAAAGTGTCGGTCAGTTTTACAAGCTAGCTATTGTTTTGATTAGTACAGGCTGAAAACTATGTGATGTGGTGCAACCAGTAAAAACAAATGTTGCCAATTAAAACAAAAGCTATTATTGTTTATGTGATGCTAATTTTTATCTGTGAAATCATACAGTTCAGGGTACTCAGCAACTGCAGGCATCAATGAAGAAAAAAAATGTTTTGATGCAAGCTCCATGACAGCTTCAAAGTTTTTTTAACTCTGACCAGACAGCACCGTCAAAGATGTTTCCCATCAAGATGCCTGATCCACTTGTACCAACACAGCACATACTCGCATGTCACTACCATTTCAGTGTCACTGCAGTGCTGAGAATGATCAACTGTCTCAGTGGTGGTCCTGTGGGTGCCCTGAACAGTGATTAACAGGATAAAGTGGGGCTAACAGATGATGCAGAGAAACAGATGAACTACAGTCTGTAACTGTTGAACTACAGTGCGCATGAAAAGTGGAGTTGATGAGCTGGATAATGGCTGTAAAAACCTAATAAAGTGGCCAGTGAGTATATATTGAACATTGTGGTACTACTATATACTACATGCAGAAGTCATGGTTCCATTAATTATGACAAGTAATACAGGTCCTGCAGAAGCACAGCAGCACAAGACCATCACACTACCATCACCAGTTTGACTGCTTGTATGATGTTCTTGTGGTGGAATGTGTTGGTCGCTTCATGACACATGAATCAGGATCAATGTCTTCTTCCACCCGTGACTCATCAGTCCACAGAATATTGTTCTGGGGATCAGCAAGATGTTTTTTGGCAAATGTAAGATGTTTCACATCATACATCATTTACAAATGTTGTTTTTGATCAGCAGTGGTTTGCGCCTTGCAACTCTCCCAAGGATGCCATTTTTGCCCAGTGTCTTTCTTATTGTGGGATCATGTACATTGACCTTAATGGAGTTTTTTCCATTTGTGGATAAAGGCTCTGACTGTGGTTTGCTGGAGTCCGGGATCTATAGGAATGGCTTTGTAACACTTCACAGTCTGGTAGATTTAACTAACATTATTAGACGGCCAATAAATAGTCAAATTCTCACTGTGTACAATCTGATTGTGTATCATTAACAGAGATCCCCTAAATTATGACCTGCTAGATAGGCCATTTGATCCTATAACAGAACTGGAAAACCAGGAGTACACTCTTAGTAAAAGAAGCACTATATAGTGCCAGAAAAATGTTCTTTGAATTGTAACATTACTGGAATGCTTTGGCACTATATAAAAACATATCACACCATAAAACACAATTTAGACATGCAAAGAACCATTTAAACATTTGGTAGCACTTTACTGTAAGGTAGAGTTCACAAGGCTACATGACACCTGAATAAGTTGTCCTGACAACTGACATAACTCTACATAAATATTTATAAATTCTTTGTCCAATAGGCATCATCCACTATAAACCTCACATTTGCCAATTTTGATCAACATTAGCTAAAGTAATCTTTATGACAGATGATGCCTATTGGAATAAGTATTTACAAACATTTATGTAGGGACAATTGTTATGACAAGCTTATGTAGGCGTCATATAGCCTTATAACAATGCCTTACAGTTAAATTACATATTTCAATGGTTCTTTGTCATAGCTCTTTACATTACCTTTGCCTTTACCAAAAAAACACCCCTTGTAAGGGTGTAATTTGAGCCAATTAAAAGAGTATAATAGTTTTTAATGGGTGATTAGATTTTTTTCATTATTGATAAATAGGAATTGAGGTTGAGGGCAGTTCAATCTCTCTGAAATCTACATCAATCTCTATCTGCTTCCACATGAAATTGTTCTTGGATAAGATGATTTAATTTGGCATATATCGACTGAAAAGAATCTCTGTTTGTTGGCTGCTGGTGGATTAAGCTGCTGATTTGGAGACATTTATCAGCCTGACAGATCATAAACCAGTCACTTCTAATTGACAATCACTGTTATATCATATAAACATAACTCAAAAATGACCACCCACATTTTTACAGGAATATTGAGAAGAAAAAATGTTGTAAAGAATAGTGAGCATGGCGTTTTTCCCCCCCAATAAACTGACATGGTTCCTCTGAAAAGTGCTGAAGGAGCAGACTTTGATTACTGATGTTATTACTCTTGCTGAAATGGTTATATACTTTGGAGGGGACGTTTCCTGCTCTTAATGAAATACTTTGACAGAACGTCAGGGTGGTTGCCCTTGATGGTAAAGTATGTTTGACAGAAGGCCAAACCGACAACCCTATAGTTTATACCGACATGAATTCTAGAAGTTATCTGTGGATGCCATAGTTTCCAATAATCACTTGCCATGGCTGGCCTCATCTCTGACTAGGGTCACTGGCTAATACTAACAGCCATGGAATAGGAGAGACAAGTATGTGTGTATAACAAATATGTCCATCACACTGCACCATATGCCAAAGGTTGTGATGTTTAGAAACATTGTCGTTGACTGAAGCATGTTGTTGATATAAAAACAGAGCAGCGCTGCTTCACCAACAGTCCAAACCGCAAGGCCGTCCTGTGTGTTTACAGAGAAACCTTTCTGTTCAGCCATTCCTCTCTGGCCTAACTGCAGTTTTTGTTCTTTCACATGCATACAAAAAGGAGGTTTAGTCGAAATAGAATGGGGGAAAAAAAGAGTTGCTTGGAATGCAGCCTGAAAATAAAATGGTCATTCATGATAAGTAAGAGGGACAGCGTATTTGTCTTACTGCAGAGTGTCATTAATCTTGCTGAGTGTATTTCTAATCTGCTGTGCTCTTTAGGATTTTGTTTGACATGATGTAAAGTATAGTTCAATGAAACACAGTAACAAGTCAGAGGATATACAGTCTGCTTTATAATTGTTGGCACTCTTGGTAAAGATGAGTATAAAAGGGCATCAGAAGCTCACTAACTGTTTTGTTTTGGGGTTTGCTTAGATACTGTTTTACTTAGATTAACCCTTTAACAATCCATGGGCCACTGACAAGGCCAAAGTATTGTGACACACTTCTGTAATCGAAGTCCCTGTAGATACTGAATAATAAGCCTTTGTATATAATAAGCCCGGAATGTTACAGGGTTAAATTTACTTGTATCAAGGTTAGATTTCTCTCATATTTTTCAATATGAGAATGAGTAATTAACCACAATGACATGTTTTTCTGACTTTTTTAACTTATCTTTTAAAAGGTACCAATATTTATGTAGCTGATTGTGTATGGTAGTGTTGCAGTTACTCAAAAACTCGGCTAATTCTCTCAAACTGGGATTAATTTACAGATTACATCCTGTAAAAAGTAATCTCATGAGTCATTTACTGTTATTCTCTAAAACCCATGTAAATCTTTACCACCTGTACAAGAGAAAAGCCAGCAGTCCTTTCAGTATTTTACTGAGAAAGAGTCTTTACTCTGAACATGTAGCAATGCTTGATTAAAAAGATAAACAGTTGAACCAAAAACAGCTGTTTGAAATAAAATCTGTGGCAAAGTCATGTAGTCAGCTGCTGCTGGTTGGCCATGCAAATTATCTACAAGAACATAAATAATAATATAAATGCATCCAGTGTAATTAACAGGGCTCAGTTAAGACCTATGAGTATTGCAAGTAATGCAGTTCTAGTGAAGACGTGTTTAAACCATAATAGTACTTTTTTATAGGACAAAGTAATCAAGTTACTAAAACGCATTATTTTTTACCACCCTACTTTACATCCCATTATTTTGTATGGAGTTACTTTGTACCATATTATCCCCAACGCTGGTATATGAGTAGACTTTCAGTCGATTTGTGCTGTTGTTTTGCAGTCTATTCTACAACTTTCATGTCTGAAGTCCATTTAAAGACTTCTAACACCCAGGACAAACAAATAAACATGCGCTGGCGGCAAATTTGTTTATTCTCTGCTCAAACTTTCAAGGAAACTGGGGCACATCTCTGTGGTGGGGAGGAGAGAAACAGTCTGCAACGCAGATTTTACAGAAAGCACTTCATATCCAGACATGGTTAATGCATCCCTGAATGATAAGTTATCTCCTGGCTCGTCAGCTGCTTCTCTGGAATTTCCACACATCCTCTCACATAGGGGTTCACTGATGTATGTTTGGAGTGTAAATGTTTATGTGGGGTCCATTTCAGAATGAGGTACAAACAACCAATGCGTGTGCTCATGTTTACATCTGATCTCCAGGGCAGGAGGAGAAACAAGTTTGCTAAGTCATTTGTGTTGCGTTTATTTACTGGTACATACATTCATATCTTTTCCAAAATGTCAAGTCAGCACAGCAGATGTTTTTTTTTTTTTTAAAGTGGGGTTTTGTACACCTTTCATAATCATGAGTCATAATTAACTGCCCCCCATGACTGTTTATTTTGTCCCCTAAGGCTTGGACATCTGTGTAAATCTCTCAAGAAAAATTGGTATGAAATTGCTGATGCATTTTTGCCTTGGAGGCTTGTTGGCCAAATTCTTTACACGTGTTCTGCTTGACTTTCAGTCCTACTGACTATGTGTGGAATCTGTAGCATCGACAACAAGCATTAAAATGAGAGACACTGCAAAGATTTACAGCGTCATGGTTCTGTGAGCTAGACTAATAAGATTAGTCATGTTTGTGAGCGTTCTCCGTCCAAGCACAGTAAGAGTGTTATTGATTAACATTGATGGTGACATGAAAACCGTTCTTGTGCCCTTGATTCTTCAGATGTTTGTTTCCCTATAACTACTCAGAACTGCCTGCCTCTGCTGCTTTCTTGCCATCATTTCTCAGTGTCTCTTCCATGTTTGCACTCGTAATGAAATCCAGAGAAGCCCTCTGCATTTGGTGATTAATCTCGATCACCAACTATTATCACAGGATGGAATGTTTTACATAGCCTCTAATGGCTTGCTGTTGTGGGTGATTTTCAACTTTTGTGGTTTGTTTTTTGGCACGTCTACAGCATATTGAATTAGGAACATGACTTATGCATTCGTTGGGTTAATAGTTATATGAAGGGAGCTTTCTTCGTGAGGTAAAAGGATAAAAGTCACCCACCAGGGCTTTTTTTGTGGTCAGAGGACACTTAAAATGAGTTACACTCTGAAAAATAAAGGTTCCTAAATGGTTCTTGGAAATAGTTTACATTTATAGTGCTTTGCCAAAGTCTTACATAGATGGGAAAATAGTATAAAACTATTTATTTTGGCAGGAAGTGTTTTTGCTTGCAAAAAAACATAACATTAAAAGAAATACAAATAAGTAGAAATGTAGTAAAATATAACAACAATGTACAACCCCAATTCCAATGAAGTTGGGACATTATGTAAAACATAAGTAAAAGCAGAATACAATGATTTGCTAATCCTTTTCAACCTATATTCAATTGAATACACTACAAAGACAAGACATTTAATGTTCAAACGGATAAACTTTATAGTTTTTTGCAAATATTCACTCATTTTGAATTTGATGCCTGTAACACGTTCCAAAGAAGTTGGGACAGGGGCAACAAAAGACTGGGAAAGTTGAGGAATGCTCAAAAAACACCTGTTTGGAACATTCCACAGGTGAACAGGTTAATTGGAAACAGCTGAGTGTCATGATAGGCTCAGTCGTTCACAAGCAAGGATGGGGTGAGGTTCACCTCTTTGTGAACAACTGTGAGAGCAAACAGTCCAACAGTTTAAGAACAACGTTTCTCAACATGCAATTGCAAGGAATTTAGGGATTTCATCATCTACAGTCCATTATATCATCAAAAGATTCAGAGAATCTGGAGAAATCTCTGCAAGTAAGCGGCAAGGCAGAAAGCCAACATTGAGTACCCGTGACCTTCGATCCCTCTGGCGGCACTGCATTAAAAACCAACATCAAGGATATTCCCACATGGGCTCAGGAACACTTCAGAAAACCACTGTCAGTGAACACAGTTTGTCGCTCCATCTGCAAGTGCAAGTTAAAACTCTGCCATGCAAAGCGAAAGCCATATATCAACAACACCCAGAAATGCCGCCGGTTTCTCTGGGCCCGAGCACATCTGAGATGGACTGATGCAAAATGGAAAATTGTTTTTGAAAATCATGGACGTCGTGTCCTCCAGCAAAAGAGGAAAAGGACTGTCCAGACTGTTATCAGTGCAAAGTTCTAAAGCCAGCATCTCTGATGGTGTGGGGGTGTATTAGTGCCCATGGCATGGGTAACTTGCACATCTGTGAAGGCACCATTAATGCTGAAAGGTACATACAGGTTTTGGAGCAACATATGCTGCCATCCAAGCAACGTCTTTTTCAGGGACGTCCCTGCTTATTTCAGCAAGACAATGCCAAGCCACATTCTGCACGTGTTACAACAGCGTGACTTTGTAGTAAAAGAGTGCAGGTACTAGACTGGCCTGCCTGCAGTCCAGACCTGTCTCCCATTGAAAATGTGTGGTGCATTATGAAGCGCAAAATATGACAACAGAGACTCCGGACTGTTGAGCAACTGAAGTTGTACATCAAGCAAGAATGGGAAAGAATTCCACCTACAAAGCTTCAACAATTAGTGTCCTCAGTTCCCAAATGCTTATTGAGTGTTGTTAAAAGGAAAGGTGATGTAACACAGTGGTAAACATGCCCCTGTCCCAACTTCTTTGGAATGTGTTGCAGGCATCAAATTCAAATTGAGTGAATATTTGCAAAAAACAATAAAGTTTATCCGTTTGAACATTAAATATCTTGTCTTTGTAGTGTTTTACACAATGTTCCAGCTTCACTGGAATTGGGTTTGTATTTTTTTTAAATAAAGAATTAAGGTTATTAATATGTTGGTTAGAAGTATACAGTTTGGTTCTTGACTTGTTACTGCACTCGGGCCATCGCATGGATTTGTTAAATTCCATCTGCACCACACCTGAAGTGAATGAAGGATTGATTAGATAAACTAGTAAAGTTCCTTACGGAGAGCTTTGGAAATGGTTCCTGTAATATATTAACAGGTATAAATCACAATATATTGTTTATTTGTATAATGTAAATAGTTTTTTTGTCCAGATAAACAGCTTTACGTACCATTTTTTCAGAAGGATAGACTTTTGCACAGTCTAGTCTCTCTGAGACGGATGTGATCTCATACCAAGAATGCACATCTGTGCACAAAATGTTAAGTTTTTGGTGCTTTGTGGCGAAATCTGCCACAAACAACTCCTTAAACCCACCCCTACATCCCTAGTACGTGCTCTTTTAATGTCTGGAGTACAATCAGTAACACAATTGAAGCAAAGAACCCAGCCAAATATTATCATTAACTCACATTCATTCCTCAGAACGTTTCAGAAGCGCCCTTGAGTTTAGCTTTGTCAGGTGTGACTGAAGCACCAAATCAGTTCAATGAAAGCAAATATCTAGTTTGAAGACATCAACTTAAGAAATTTGATTTATTTGCCAAAATAATGTGGTAAATATTAAGTTTACCAAGCTTGGCCATCTGTTCACGAATTGATGTTTTAAATAAAAAAATGATGGTCTTGGTTATATGGCAGTTTCTGCCCATAATGGAGGTGCAAAGTCATATTTTAAATATAAAAGGGGTTCCAACTGCATAAGATCACAGCACTGAAATGGACATGACTATACTTTGGATGATTTCAGACAGGCTTATTCCATCAGTGGCTTTTTGGAGTAGCTGTGGATGAAGTTCATACAATTACTCGAAGGTGGGTACATATATTTATGTATTTCTAATGTTCTAGCTTTTTAGTTATAAACGAACATTGTTTAGCTCTACTACAAATCCAAGAGCCCATCTTTTTCAGACAGAGCTGCCAATTCTTATCACATTACTTTTACTCTGGCTGTATTGTCACAACTGTGAATGACAGAAACCACAAACAGCTGCACTGATCAACTTTCATTACTTGTCCAGTGACATGTTCTAACGCTAATGCGTAGTATAGTTTAATGGAACCTTTTTTCTGTCGCAAGACATCATGTTTAATCTTCACATCAACATGCCTAATTGGAGTTTAGGGGGGACTTTTCAGGCCTGGTCGGTAAACATGGCTTGGCTGACTGACTGTGGGGAAAATTTTGTAAATGTGATTTTTTGGTGAACAAATAAGTCATTCAAGTACACCTTGATAGTTTCTCATAACTTCACCCCTGTCTAACTTTTAAAAATGCTCAAACATTGGAGGCACACTTTGGACCATGTGGGAGGGAAGGAGGGTGGGCACTACAACACAAAAAAAAGGAAATAGATAATGTAATATTGCTGTATCTATGTCATCTTTACTTCATGGCGATGCAAACATGATTACAAAAAACATGTGTTTACAAATGTCATATCATTCTTACAGTCTGAGCGTACAGATACTCAAAGACATCTTAAACCTAGTGTGGAAAAATGTACTATCATTAACTTGGTGCGAACACTGAAAACCAAAGAGTTTCTGATATAAACAAGCAATAAAGGTGCAGCAGTTTGTCCAGATTTTGTTTTGCTGTGGCAGTTTCTAATACAGCTACCCTTAACTAACCTTATGCATATAACAAATAATTCTGCTTACGACAGTGTTCTCTCTGTCAGCTTCTCATATTTCAGACTCATTTATGCAGCACAGTGCAAGGAGTCTTCATCTTTAGGGTGTGGTAACACTGGTTATAATTATATATTGTGACAGATTTGTACTTCAGTTTGGACTAGTTTTAGTTTTTAGGTGTAATTACTCTTAGAAGAGCCATTCAAGGTTCTTTAGGGATCCAAATGTGGTTCTTCTGTGGCATCGCTCCAAACAGCCCTTTATTTTTAACAGTATAAGGTACTGAACTCCTGTTGAAGAGCTCTCTTGTAATCCCCTGGATAGGAAACATTGGACTGGAACCTTACCAAGTCCTTTCTGAGACCAAAGCAGAGCAGAATGACCTCATTCAGAAAAAAAAACCTTTGCATGAATCAGTGTGAGGTAGAATTGGATCTTATTTTAGACATCAGTTCAACTTTTCTCACCATCATGATTCATTCTAAATGTAAGAGATGGAAGGCAAGGAAATCTGAGGGGAAGTGCTGTTGGGGTGGGGTGTCAGTGATGGTGCAGGGTGGTGGGGGTGGTGGTGGGCAGTCTGAGAGAGGATCTTAGAGTGGCTAACCGCAGGAAATCTCAGCGGCCCACATTTAATCATACACGTATGTCACTCACTCAGACTGTAGCAACAATGGTTGGCTGAAATAAGGCAAATAGCCTGTGGTTATGCATCTGAGTGTCCATTGTGTGGACATATTGACAGGTGTTATTTTTATCTCCTGTCAACGGTGCACCTGCTTGTGAGAATAATTGCCCTAACATCTCTCTTAAAGCTACAGTTCAGTGAAAAATCAAAATTAAACAATTTTCCTAAAATGTAATGCCCTAATGTAAAAAACCAGGTTTGTTGCCTGAAGTTTGCTTTTTGCTGCTTTCTGAACAAAACCTTACATGTCGATTTTTGTTGTTTTTTGCAGTTTTGCGACATCATTTTAAAATGCCAGTTGCTCTTTACACTGTATTAAAATTTCGTGATGAATGAACCAAAAGAAACAGCCCAAATTTACCTGGGAAAAATTCTGATTCTATTGACTAATGTATGTTTTTTCCCCTCTTCTCTAAAGTTACCATTTTGGAGATTTTATACTACAAGTTCATAGTGAGGGTTTCACTGAATTACTCAAATTTATTTACATAGTGCCTTTTGCAACAGGCTCTGTCACAGCTTTACAGAAAATCCAGGTCCAATCCCCAGTGATCAAGTCAATAGTGACAGTGGCAGGAGAAATTCACTAAGAGCAAGAGGTACCCTTGAGAGGAACCAAGACTCATAAGTGGATCCCATCCTCCTCTGGTCAGCTGCAAACTACAGGGCTAATGTAGCTAACAAATAATGAAAGTGCATAACCACTAATTAGCAAAGTGCATGCCAAAATCATTACAAATAGACATAATTATGTGAGCACAGTTTTTGTGATTTATTGAAATGAGAATAAATTAATCAGAGCCTGTGTATGTGTATGTAACTGACATCTTGAACAGCACACACCATCTTTCAGTTGGTGAAAATAAAAAATTTTTTTTTACTCATCTTCTGTTCCATTTTTGCAAACTTTTGCAGGGGTCGTGAGCTCACTGACCAATCACTATTCATCTCCTGTGTTGGACTGGGGACAACCAAGCTGACAGATCAAATGTACCCCGGCAGCTAGCACTTTTCGAGAAATACCAAAAAGATAAAGCTTTGTCACAGATTATGTTAGCATTGCTAGCAGTGCTCAAACTGATATTTGAGTGAAGCAAGGAAGCTTTTCACACTACTTTCACTTTTCCAAATTAGATAGTAGCTCATTGAATGTCACCATTTGTTTTGTAAGGAGCAAAGGATATGTTTTTGTCCTTGAATGCAATCTGTCTGTTTGTTCATTTGTGAAAAAAAAATGCCCAACCTATAAAAATTCCACAATTTGGTCAGCCACAAATGCTGCTATACCTGCTAACAGACACCTGCGTTGGCTGGCATTGTGGTACACACACACAGAGAGCAAGTAGTTATGTTATCTTGGACTCACGGATGGCTGTGGCACCACTAGGGCTTAAACGTGTATCAACCCCTAGTGATCTCCTGACAATAGGGCCAAAAGTTGTGCCAGTTCAGTAATGTGCATAATGCAATGTACTTTTGTTGATTTTTGTAAATATTAGCATGTCATACTTTTTCAGAAATCACTTCAGTCTATTTGAGATGAATTAACAGCTTGACACAGTTTGATTCAAAGTTGATGATTTATGCATGCAGGTTACACAATGCAAATCATTGCACATAAGCATGAATTACTTGTTAAGTAATCTCAAATAGATCTGCTTGTATGATTTCATACACAATTATCTATGAAAACTGATAAAACTAAAGACATAAACACTATGTGAATGTGTTTTTTGCCAAACTATTTCTTTAATACCTTCTAGTCTGACACTGACTGTGTCACTGACTGTGGGAAAGGCTGAACTTCAAAGAACAGTCATATATTCACTATTAACTATCTGAAACATTATGTCACTGCTATATCTTTATTCATCTCTTAGATAAAGACTTTTCTCATGTTGAATCATTAATTTACTGTAAATGAGGTGGGGGTTCTCTAAATGTATTCTCTTGGCTGCTGTAGCCCTTTGTCAGCCAGCCTGTGCCTCCTGTGTACACAGTAAGGATTCAATATCCCCGTAAACTACACAGAGAACACAATGCTGAGAAGGCCTTGCCTCTCTTCCTATTGTGGCCTCGTTAGGGAAATGAAAGGGGTGTTCCGTCCATACTCCCCAAACGCTGTTTTTTTTCTCAAGTATTACATGGGAATTGTTTAGTTTATCAGCACTATTGTTAGAGGTATAATTCACCTCAATAAGCCATTACATACTGTTGCACGGTACCTTGTGGAGCCACAGCAGGATACAGGCTCAGAGTCATAGAAAAGTAGACAATAGGAAGGTGCCATTTTACCTTAGTCATTATGTGGGATAAGGGCATTAATAGGGACTTTTCCGCGACATTTAAATAGTTCTCTGTAGGAGTCATTGCTTAAAACATTTCCAAATTGCTGACTGGTCTGTGTTTTTCACAACCGATTGGTCTGTCCTGCAGTCAGTCCCCTTGAAGCTCCACCTTCAATCCTTGTACCACCTCCTCACAGCAATGTCCCTCTTATCTGAAGTTCCCAGGCAGCTCTCAGTGTGTGTGAAGGTGGTTCGTGTGTGTCCATGAGAACATGAACAGGTATGTGCTGGTTCAGGAGGCAGTGCGTGCAAGCACTTTCGTGCAAGTTGAGGCAGCCAGCCAGTGTGTCTGTGTATTATGAATGGGTCATGTTATACAAGGTCAGTATGGCCTACTCCAACAGAGTTCTTGGCTGAAAGTTCTCACTGAGAGCACTGAGTGCATTTTGCCAAACCCTGACCCAGAATATTTGGGTTACACAAAAACATTACACTTGGCTGTTTACAGTCAAGTCATGTGGTTGGGTGCTAAATAACAGCCAGTGGGGGTTAAAAGTTCTACATTCGGTTTTTATAGCAAAATCAAACCTGAACATCCTGAATACTAGCACTAGTTGTCTGATGTTTCCCCAGAGTGTCATAAAGTGTATCGAATATTGGTAAAACAGGTTCAGTGTAGTAGCTTGTAGCCTTGATTTAGAATGCTTGCTTTTAAATATGGGATGCAGCTTGCTGGTGAGCAATATCCTGTTTACTGTGACCTTCCTGGCTCTGGGATCATCTTTGACATCACTTTATTGTTTATGGCTGGATTCAAGGTGAACACTTTATGAGGCCGCTGTCTGATGTTCTTCCTGATTTCAGACCTGACACTATGTATGATATATAATGATATATAAGTTGTGAACCATTACACAACTTGTGCCTTGTACTATCACTCAGCTGTTGTAAATTATTAGTTACTTTGATAATGCCACCAGTGTTCTAGGGTGAATTGTTTCGGTTGGGGCTATAAATTATTAAATTAACTATGCAGCACTGTGCACAACTCAACACTATGAGTCTAAAAGGATGTGTAGCTGTCAAGAAGCTCTTACTGAGAAAAGGAAATAGACAACAAAAGAACACTCACAAACTAAACAAAGAAGCTGTTCTTCAGGTGTTCTGGTGTTCTCAGAACTATGGACTGACCACCTTAGAGTCCAGAACTTAACATCATTATGGAGGTGTGGAAAATATTCCTGCAAATTTCACTGAAAACTGAACGCCACATGAAAAGAACTGAAGCTGTAATAAAGGCAAAGAGTGGACCACTAAATACTGCTGAATGAGTTGTTGAGGCTTCTATCTAAATTGAATATTTGTTTCATACTGTTTTTTTCCTGACTCCGTTTTCAGTGGAAATTAAATAAATGAAGGCTGGTTCCTGAATTTCAGACAGTACTGTGTCCAATAACATATGAGTAATTTGCAGTTCAAGTGAGATGAATGGATTTTTTTTTTGTTTGCTGAAATGAAAGGGTTAAAAGTAAAAATTGAGAACACATTTCTCTAAACCCACTACAGTCATAAACTTGCCAGCAGCCTCTAGCTCCGGCTTTTCATCATTATTTGGTTAAGGTTTGTTTGATGTCACTCTTAGTTTTCGGAATGTGTGTTTAAATCCCTGAAAATGTAGAATAAGATGTGCAATTTCATGCTAACTTGGTTGTGCACATGTGCACTGTCAGACAAAAAGCAAAGCTGATCTTTAGTTATTAATGTGGAGGAATAGATCTGAATGAATGAAATATTGTCATTGAATTCTTTGTTCTGTACAAAGTTGAATGTGCTGACAACAAAATCACACAAACATCATCGATGGAATTCAAATTTATTTACCAATGGAGGCCTGGATTTGGAGTCACACACAAAATTAAAGTGGAAAAACACACTACAGGCTGATCCAACTTTGATGTAATGTCCTTAAAACAAGTCAAAATGAGGCTCAGTATTGTGTGTGGCCTCCATGTGCCTGTATGACCTCCCTACAACGCCTGATGAGGTGGCGGATGGTCTCCTGAGGGATCTCCTCCCAGACCTGGACTAAAGCATCCGCTAACTCCTGGACAGTCTGTGGTGCAACGTGCCGTTGGTGGATGGAGCGAGACATGATGTCCCAGATGTGCTCAATCGGATTCAGGTCTATGGAACGGGCGGGCCAGTCCATAGCTTCAATGCCTTCATCTTGCAGGAACTGCTGACACACTAAAGCCACATGAGGTCTAGCATTGTCCTGCATTAGGAGGAACCCAGGGCCAACCGCACCAGCATATGGTCTCACAAGGGGTCTGAGGACCTCATCTTGGTACCTAATGGCAGTCAGGCTACCTCTGGCGAGCACATGGAGGGCTGTGACCAAAGGTGTTGTGGATTTCAGTAACCTGGTCATGAACTTGAGGAATTGGGTCAAATTAAGTGTCGTATTAGCTGTTAGCCTTATCTTCAGGTGACAAAAAAAACTAAAACAAATACATATAGAGAGGCACTGTTTTCTGCAACGCTGAAAGCTATTCAAATTGACCTGTTCCACCTTTATTGGCATCAGAATAAAACTGCTGCACCATTTAAGGTAGCTTGGGAAATTTCAACAAAGAAGCTGGCGAATGAACTTCAGCCTTGTCCATTTTTCACTACCTGGCTTTATGATTACATCTGAGATGTCAATTTGAGTAGGAGTTCTATTACTGAGGAGCTCTGAATTTGATGAATTATAGGAAGTAATTCACTCTGTAATTATTATTTAGCTGAAATGTAAAAACAATGGACATTCTAAGGTAAGCCAATGAGTTAGCAAATACAACTATTTGAGTATTTTTTCTAACAATATCCATTTTACTGTTAATTTTACTTGTTGACACTTTTACTTATATTCATATATATTAGCATTATTAAGAGAGTAGCAGTACTTTTCTCACTCCTATTCCTTCTTCCGCTGTTGCGCATCCTTCTGAACTTGCTTGGTGTGATAGCAGACTGTTTCCATTTCTTTTCAACATACCCAGGTGTACAGCTTGTCCAGAAGAAGTCCCCCTGCTTCTTTTCCTTGCAGCTGTGAGTCAGCTTCCCCTTCAGCCTCACATTCCCAACCAAACTTGACTTTCTCCACCCTCCCCTCCCTGACTGTTGCTTCCTCATGTGTGATGTTTACTGAGGAACCTCAAACTGATACGTGCTGGGTTCTGTCACTCATTCCTCTCACCAGCTCTGGAGGGAGTGTACAAAGTTGAATGTGCTGACAACATAATCACACAAAAATCATTGATGGAAATCAAATTTATTTACCAATGGAGGCCTGGATTTGGAGTCACACAAAAAATTAAAGTGAAAAAACACACTACAGGCTGATCCAACTTTGATGTAATGTCTTTAAAACAAGTCAAAATGAGGCTCAGTAGTGTGTGTGGCCTCCACGTGCCTGTATGACCTCCCTACAACGCCTGGGCATGCTCCTGATGAGGTGACGGATGGTCTCCTGAGGGATCTCCTCCCAGACCTGGACTAAAGCATTCGCTAACTCCTGGACAGTCTGTGGTGCAACGTGGCATTGGTGAATGGAGCGAGACATGATGTCCCAGATGTGCTCAATCGGATTCAGGTCTGGGGAAAGGGCGGGCCAGTCCATAGCTTCAATGCCTTCATCTTGCAGGAACTGCTGACACACTAAAGCCACATAAGGTCTAGCATTGTCCTGCATTAGGAGGAACCCAGGGCCAACCGCACCAGCATATGTTCTCACAAGGGGTCTGAGGGTCTCATCTCGGTACCTAATGGCAGTCAGGCTACCTCTGGCGAGCACATGGAGGGCTGTGCGGCCCTCCAAAGAAATGCCACCACACACCATTACTGACCCACTGCCAAACCGGTCATGCTGAAGGATGTTGCAGGCAGCAGATCGCTCTCCACAGCGTCTCCAGACTCTGTCACATCTGTCATATGTGCTCAGTGTTAACCTGCTTTCAGCTGTGAAGAGCATGGGGCGCCAGTGGCGAATTTGCCAATCCTGATGTTCATTGGCAAATACCAAGCGTCCTGCACGGTGTTGGGCTGTGAGCACAACCCCCATCTGTGGACGTCAGGCCCTCATACCATCCTCATGGAGCCGGTTTCTAACTGTTTGTGCAGACACATGCACATTTGTGGCCTGCTGGAGGTCATTTTGCAGGGCTCTGGCAGTGCTCCTCCTGTTCCTCCTTGCACAAAGGCAGAGGTAGTGGTCCTGCTGCTGGGTTGTTGCCCTCCTACAGTCCCCTCCACTTCTCCTGGTGTACTGGCCTGTCTCCTGGTAGCGCCTCCAGCCTCTGGACACTACGCTGACAGACACAGCAAACCTTCTTGCCACAGCTCACATTGATGTGCCATCCTGGATGAGCTGCACTACCTGAGCCACTTGTGTGGGTTGTAGATTCCGTCTCATGCTACCATGAGTGTGAAAGCACCACCAACATTCAAAAGTGACCAAAACATCAGCCAGAAAGCAGAAAGGCACTGAGAAGTGGTCTGTGGTCCCCACCTGCAGAACCACTCCTTTATTGAGTGTGTCTTACTAATTGCCAATAATTTCCACCTGTTGTCTATTCCATTTGCACAACAGCAGTGAAATTGATTGTCAATCAGTGTTGCTTCCTAAGTGGAGAGTTTGATTTCACAGAGGTTTGATTTACTTGGAGTTATATTGTGTTGTTTAAGTGTTCCCTTTATTTTGTTGAGCAGTGTATTTAAATCATAGTAAATCTAGTTTTACTTGAACAGATTATTTCCAATAAAATATTCACCTTGAGCCCTATTCAAGCTGGATTAGTTTTACAAGAGGAGGTCCGGTAATGTAATTTGTGTGTGATTTGACTGGCTGATTTGTACGGTATAAAGGATCTCTGTAATTTCCCCAAATTATCCCAAATAGTCCTGGATCAAAACATCATAGCATGGATGTTTACATGAGCATTATGCCACAAATTATATATAGTCTAGCATCAGACTAGTAAAGTGGATTCAATTAACTTACTTAATGCTGTCCAGCAAGACAGAAAACACACTACCTTACGAGAGCTGCTTTCAGTTTCTTTTATTTATACTTGTAATTTGGACATGACCAAAGGTGTTGTGGATTTCAGTAACCTCGTCACGAACTTGAGGAATTGGGTCAAATTAAGTGTCGTATTAGCTGTTAGCCTCAGGTGACAAAAAAAAACTAAAACAAATACATATAGAGAGGCACTGTTTTCTGCAACGCTGAAAGCTATTCGAATTTACCTGTTCCACCTTTATTGGCATCAGAATAAAACTGCTGCACCATTTAAGTTAGCTTGGGAAATTTCAACAAAGAAGCTGGCGAATGAACTTCAGCCTTGTCCATTTTTCACTACCTGGCTTTATGATTACATCTGAGATGTCAATTCAAGTAGAAGTACTATTACTGAGGAGCTCTGAATTTGACGAATTATAGGAGGTAATTCAATCTGTAATTATTATTTAGCTGAAATGTAAAAACAATGGACATTCTAAGGTAAGCCAATGAGTTAGCAAATACAACTATTTGAGTATTTTTTCTAACAATATCCATTTTACTGTTAATTTTACTTGTTGACACTTTTACTTATATTCATATATATTAGCATTATTAAGAGAGTAGCAGTACTTTTCTCACTCCTATTCCTTCTTCCGCTGTTGCGCATCCTTCTGAACTTGCTTGGTGTCATAGCAGACTGTTTCCATTTCTTTTCAACATACCCAGGTGTACAGCTTGTCCAGAAGAAGTCCCCCTGCTTCTTTTCCTTGCAGCTGTGAGTCAGCTTCCCCTTCAGCCTCACATTCCCAACCAAACTTGACTTTCTCCACCCTCCCCTCCCTGACTGTTGCTTCCTCATGTGTGATGTTTACTGAGGAACCTCAAACTGATACGTGCTGGGTTCTGTCACTCACTCCTCTCACCAGCTCTGGAGGGAGGGATTGAAAACAGCTGCTGGATGTTTGTTTGGGGTCTCAACCTAAGGCAAATTTTTCTTTACTTAAACATACAGTCTCTGAACATCTTAAACGACCATTAATCACTGATTAATGACCTGGTCAGTACCTGTAAGAGAGTCTTTTACAGTGATGTAATCCCCAATGATGGCCATGAGAGCAGGCAGGAAGGTGAGGCCCAAACACTGGCAAGGACGAAACCCTGTGAGGATGGCACGGGGAGAAGGAGAACCCTGAGGGAGTGGTGGACAGTGTGCAAGTCCTGAGCCCCACCATCTGGGCGACCGCCTCCTGTTCTGCAGCAAGGCCGCTAAGGCCAGAGGGCTGGCCGCTCGACACAGTTTACTATGCCTAGGTAACCTGATCATGGCTAGTAAAACTAGCCAATGTGACTACTTAGCTACATGAATGCCATGAATGCATTATGTGATAATACTACATTATTTCACTTAAAATGTAACTAGTATGACTTCAGTGTTTGAGCATTTTTACTCAAATGTCAACTTTAATTGTAATGTGACATGTTGGATTGAGAATCTCAGAGCTAGCTCAGCATTTTGCTTACAGATTCATGGTAGATGATAAAAGCGGGGGGTCATTTAGTGGAGTAATATGCCACCATCCAATCATCATGCCTAAGTGTTTTTTTTTCCAGTGAATCTGTTGTTTTCAAATATGTTGTTTGATGGGATCACATGTGTTATCAGTGTTTTGATTGACTGTTTCATGAAAACTTGTTTCATGAAGGTGCTTGCAACCATGTCATTGATGTACATTGTGCTACTCAAGTGTTACTTAATTTCATGTAGGCTTCAAGTAACTAAAGTTGCGTGAAAGTTTGACTAAAGCCAATCTTATGCATCATTGTGCATTTTTAATTGAGTGAACACTCAAAGAACCCTTTGTATAATTAAAGGGTTCTTTGCATTGTGAAAGGGTTTTTCAGCTTGGTGGTCAATGTGCTATATATGGTTCTATGTAGAACCTTTTTGAAAAGGGTTTTACATAGCACCAAAAAGGGTTCTTCTATTGTCATGTCAGCTTGTTAGAATAGAAGAACCCTTTTTGGTGCTGTGTAGAACCCTTTACAGAAACAAATATAGCACATTCACCATCAAGCTGAAGAGCACTTTCACGATGCAAAGAACCCTTCAAAGAAAGTTCTTTGACTGTTCATGGTTCTATATAGAACAACTTTCATTACCAAAGAACCCTTGAAGGATTGTCATGGGTATGTGGTATATGTATACCTGTGTATCATGTAGACGGTACCTTTGCTTTTTCAGACCCCAGGTGACAGCACAATGGTGATCACTGAATATGGCCGCTTAGCAGACACAATAAAAGTATCTCAATCATCTACTTATTCACTGTTATCACTCTCACACATAAAAGCACACATAAGCCCACACAAAGCCAACAAACACATGGTGCTTTTGGCTGGACTTGTAAACATCCGAAAGCTGAACATGCTGTGTAATGAGTTTTGGAAGCACATTGACCATTTGTGCCCAGACCACTGCACACACTTGCAATCTGGCACTAGTCCCATTTCAACATATGGATTCAATTTTTAACCTTTGTCCTCAAAAATCTACTACAATGAACTAAACTGTCGTCCTGAGTCAACCTGAAATCAACATTGACAATTTTTACCTTGTTTGTCCTCCTGGTCTTTTATAGGAGTAAATTCTTGTTTTCCCATAATCTTCCATCAAATGACTTGTCTCAAAAATATCCTCAAATTTTTTTAACCAGTAAAATCATATTTCACTTTCTCACTTCCACAGTCGACACCTATCCTTAAGCAAAAGCACTCAGCTATATCAGAGACCCTCTCAGATACTATCTTTCACTCTGAAATGAGACATGGTAAGGGCCTCAACACTGCAGAGTTTAACATCATGTCTCATTAAACACATCTATTAGCTGGTTAACAAGGACTTAATGAGCGAGTTCAGAGTGCTAGAAGACGGAAAATGCTAAATGCTTTAGCTGTGACCCAGAAAGAACCCAGGCTGACACACCTGATTTACATTGTGTGAATATTTCATGATGAACGGACCAATTGAAATGGTCCAAAATGACCTAGAATAAAATCTTGTTATATTAACAAAACATCAAATAAGTTTTTTTTTCCCCCCAAAACATTTTTCTTGTGAAAGCAATGATATAATGAATGAAAAAGTACACATACAGTTTATAGTTTTTTTTTCTTTGCTCCACAGAGATGCAGATCCATCACTGTCAAACAAATCAATGACATCAGTTCAAATTGGGAAATCTCAAGTGGGTGAATATGCTCTTCTCATCACATTATCAACCATCATGCCCTCCACAATTGTGTGTGTCATTTGATCAATTTCAGTTCCCTCCACCAGAAACCCTCTTGTTTCTGTCAGTTTTGCATGACTTCATCACTCCTCCAGTTCCTCGTTATGAGTGTAGCAGGACCGAGGCGGATGCTGGACAGATGGCCACATGATTTCATTATTTCCTAGCTCTTTTTCTCATTGGCGCTAATCTGAAGGGTGTTGACCAACTCTTCTGTACTGCGCTGGACGCGCTTGCCTCAAACATGCTGTGCAGCGCTGCTCACAGTCGGGCTCTCCTTCATTTAGCTCTTATTAAGCAGTTCCAGACATTCTCAGCTGGGCTGGATCCCATTCTTATTCTCATAATTTGCGTCTGACGTGCCAGTGGAATGGAAGCTCATTTTGTAGCCAGCCTGAATTTGATCCTTCTCAAAAGCCATGGATATGCTAACAGATGACTGATGTGGTATATCATGATTAGCATTGATTTCCTCATTGGTGCCTTGTTTGAGAAAATATGGCACAGGCACTGTATTTAAAATAGAACAATACAAAACAAAGCAAATTGAACAGTAAAATGTTGACTACCACTTCTCTGGAAGAGTGAATACATAAAGCCCCAGTCTGAGACTTCAGAGGAACAATCGCTCCTTGGGGAGGTGGTAATACTTTTACATTTTATAAACTAATAAAAAATAAATAAATAAATAATGAATAGAGGCAGTCAAATGTTTTAATCAAGCAGTAATCATAAAAAGCAGTAAAAAGTAAAGAACAATAGCTGCATAAATAAACAAAAATTTGAAAATTAGTTGCATATGTTCTTGATGGAGCTTTAAACCTGCATGTGTATCTGCACTTTGGATCATGTTTGTTGCACTGAATTGGTTGTTTTCTCACATGTGCTTTGAATGTGTTGTCATGAGACACCAAACAATAACTGACCTGCTTTGTCTGCCTGAGTTTCCAAGCCCAGTTGTGCACCTTTTCCTGGTCAATTGACTATATAGCAAAGGTACGTTTCCATGGATACATGGACACACAGTGTCATGTGACTAGTGGTCAGTTCCCTTAGTCTCCAACTCTCTCTCTCTCTCTCTCTCCCTCTCTCTCTCTCTCTCTCTCTCTCTCTCTCTCTCTCTCTCTCTCCACTCTCTCTCTCTCTCCTCCATTCCCAGTCTTACCTTTGAGCCTGGGAGCGGAATTCTGGGAACATTTTTCCATGTGAAAAGCCGAGCTCCAGTGGAGGGGTGTGACGCCACTGCATTGTTTCGGCTGGCGAAAAGAGGAACCGCGCGCGATGAGGCCAATTCCTGTCCGCTCCAAAAAAACAGGCACTTTCTCACACTGGCTTCCTTCCTCGCTGGACAGCTCAAAACAATCCCAGAGTTGCAGGTCCCGAGGAGTGTGAACGAGGAATCGGCCGTGAGGAGGGCAAAAGGGAAGCAAGACTTTTTCTATCAGTTTATGCAGACTGTTTATGAGCCATTGAAAACAAACAAAGGGGCAATGCTACCCCCCTCTTACTCACACACATATACACACACATACAGCCTCCCCCACAGCCATCAATGTACACTCAGCCCACCAGCACTGAATTGTCATTCTATTCAGCCAGCAGGCTGGTGATCATTTCATCATCCTGTTGCAAAATCAGTGCAAAATATGCAAAATCATCTCGTTTTAGATGGCAGTAGATTCTGACCTTGTCAAACTTTTATTGAACTAAATCCATATTAACTGGTATTAAGAAACCCTAAAGCTAACACTCAGTCTAATCCTACCCATAACTCCAAACCAACATTTAAGCCTAACCCTAACTAAGGCTAAACTTAACTCTATCCATGGTCTAAACCCAAACCTTACACCAAACCCTCACTTTAATTCTAACCTTAATCTCAACTCATTCTAAAACCTAAACCTGAAATTAACTTTAACCCTGCTCTAAGTCTTAACCTTAAACCTGATACTCTAATTTCAACTGTAATCTCAAGCCAAAACCCTACAGTCAACCTTAATTCTAATCCAGGTCATAACCCTAATCCTAACCCTGAATCTAATGCTCACTGCAATTCTTACCTCAATCTAAAAGCCAAGGCTAAACATAACTCTAATATTGCGTATAATCCTAATCGCAACTCACAATCACAAACTCGCAATTTGAACCTCAACCCAAAAGCTAAAACTAAATTCTAATATTGCTCATAATTCTAATCCTAATCTTAACCCTGAACCTAATACTCTGAATTCTAACCTTAACATCCACACAAAATCCAAAGGTAAACTGAATTCTAGTCCTGGTCATAATCCTAATCCTACCCTAACACTTCCTCAAACTCTAACCATAACCTCACCCCAAAACCTAAAGCTAAACTTAACTCAAACCCAGTTCTAATTTTATACCTAAACCTCACTCTAACTAACTCTAACTAACACTCACTCTAATAACTTTAACTAAAAACCAAACTCAAACTTTAATCCTAGTTCACACTCTAGCTCTGTTGATAACCAACCATCAGAGTTTCACCAGATAGTTTATTAATAGTTTGAGCATATTGGGGGTCATCACCATGGTGATATATCACCGATTTTTTGGTATTTTTGGACTATTACTGCCTTAATTTTTAACATACATCAACAAAAATATTTAGGTGTTTCACTTGTCTTTAAAGCTGAGCACAATCCTTCTCCCTAAACCTAGACTTGAAACAACCAAGACAGCTTGTATTATTGCTTGAGCATTAATCTAGTGCACAATCCAAATGAAATGGGACCAACAGTTTTCAGTCTGTTGTGGTAGATAGTCTAGCCTCTTTGTGCTCGAGTCTTACACACTTAAGAAAACTACTTTAGGAAATAACGGGATGCATGTGTGTGATAGACAGGAGTGGGAGAAGAAAAAGGGAAGAAAATAAATAAATAAATAAAAAATCCCTGCTTTATCTAATTTTCCCTAATTTGTCCCTGTTGGTTTTTGCTTGGCTTTGCACAACACAAAGTATTATTTGCACTTTATTACATTAAGCTATCTCTGTTGCCAAGCTTTAAATGCGCTGGGTCTTTGCACCGGGTCACCATCATAATCCCCTGTCCACTTTGTTCACTAAACATGATCACCCATGGTGGATGAGTATTTGAGTATGTGAGTATACTCTGAGGCAGGTTAATAGTGAAACACTCCATGGACGTCATCGCTTGTGTAAGGGATCCCCCCCACCTCAGTCAAACCAGGAGAACGTCTGGACCCAAGTTAGCGCTGGACGTCTTCACTCGCAAGTTGGCTGTCAGGTCAGGAGTTTAATGAGTTCCAAATGTGTGCATAAGGCCAAGCAGAGGCTGCATACGTGCCTCCCCCTGCGGTGACTCAGAAAGACGCCCCCCCACCCCCAACATCCTCCGCTCTCATCATCCTATTGTCTTTATCTTGCGACGTGGTCGGCATGTATGAATGCTGCGCTTTGTTGCATTTCCCACCAATACTTTATCCACTGTCATTCTGTTTGAGCCTCCAACTGACTTGATAGTCACAGTACATGTACAATATCTTGGTTGGATGAATGGATGAATGAAACTCAAGGACAGCTCTTTCTTAATGCTTTATATATCATCTGGATACAGTTAACCCTTTAATGCCTAAAGGCCTGTATGTAGGCCAACACTGAAATTCTTCACCACAATACTGACATCCTTTTTGTAGTAATTAGTTGGCAAATAATTTGTAGTAGTTACTGAAAATATACAGTTAAAAAAAGGCTGAACAATAATCCCAAACTACAAGTGTTAGTGGTCCTCACTGCAACAGTATTAATTTACGAGTAGTTATATCGTAATTACGTTGTACTTACACAGTCATAATGTTAATAACAGAATAAAAAGTCTGCCATTTAAATGGTTACATCCAGTCTCCTTTTAGTTTCTTTTTAGTTCCTCCCTGATTTTAACCTGTAATGAAGAGTCACACTGGCTAACAGGGAAGATCAATTTCACAACAATTCAATCCTCTTTAACCCTAAAAAAATCCACTAAAATAAATAATATGAATTATAAACCATCATTCTTTCCCTCAGAGCTCCACTTTTATTCATGCAAATGTTCATGACCTGGAAAAACAATGGCCATGAAGTACAAATCATTTATTTTCCAGGAATGTTTTCTCAGGATTAGATATTAAATAATCCACTTGTGTAAGTAAGGATAAAGTCAAATGAAATAAGTGCAAAAAAACAGGAGTTTCCAAAACTAGACTTAAAAAAAAATCTTAAAAAAGCTTGTGCGTGATCTGGTAGACCACTAACACCCTCCTTGTCAGATAAAGGGTATTTTAAACATTCATGTTTGAGAGAGAGGACAAAATCAAGCTCCACTCTTGCTTCAGATCTGACAACATTCCCAGGCATTTCTGTCCATCTGTCAAGAAGTTGTTGCTGAGAAAAGGAAATAAACAAAGAAGCTGCTGGTCTTCTCAGAACAATGGACTGACCACCCAAGAGTCCAGACCTCAACATCACTGAATGTGTTTGGGACTACTTGGACTGTGAGACCTTGACAAGCAGCAAATGCAACCAACTTCTAAGAATGAACTGAACTGTGAAAAAGCATCCTTGCAGATTTTTTAGAAAAACAGAAAGTAGGTTTCCTGAAACCAATGGATGCTGTAAAGAGTGGACACACTAAATAATGAAATTCTATTATATGTGGTTGTTGCACTTTTGTGTTTTTCTGTTAAATATACACTTTCTGTTTTATTCTAATCAATTGAATCAAGAACCTGTTCTTAATGGCTATTATGATGGAAATGACTGGAAGTGGCTGAAATTATTGAGGCATTTCTTTATTGTCCTGTGTGTTTGCTGTTTGCTGTGTGCGTATACATGTTGTATATGGAAACAGAAAGCGGGAGAACAAAAACAGAAACGGCCGAGGTAGCGCAATGTTTCCTGGCCTGCGTGCGTGCCCTGTCCTTCGTCTCTCCCTGCCTGAGGATGCTGCTCCGTCAATGCAGTCTCACACACACACACATACACACACACACACACAAACATACATGGAAGGTGAGTGTGGGGGGTTTGCTGGGAAAAGCTGGGCTGACATGGCTGAAACAGGCAGCACGGCCTGGAGGAAGCACCTGTTCTTCCGCGCCCGCCGCTGCTGCATTTATCTGACCCCAGTCACATCAGGTGGCTTCCTGGTTTGCGTCAGTTGCTGTTCCCTGAGGCCTGCCTGTCATTGGGCTGCTTCTGGCTCCGCCCCTTCCTGCAGCCGCCATACTCATTGATCTTGAGAGGCTTGTTGCTTCCTGGTTGCTTCAGTGGACAGGGGATTTGCTTCTGGGGCTCTGATGAGGGTCCACAGCCCTGGAGCTCCACCCCCTGAAACCATCCACATCCAGTTACTCACTATCATTCTCTCTTTCTCTCACTATCTGTCTCTCTGTCCCTGTCTCTCTCTCATAGAGAATGATTTCTGTCTTTTGCTCAGATTCCTTTTATTTCCCTGCCTCAAACTGGTCAAGGTAACAAATTGACCAGAATAAGAATTAGACCAGAATAAGAATTAGATTCAGAAGTAGAATCAGAAGGAGAAAGAGATATAGAATTTCAATTAGAATCAAATCAGAATCAGATTCGAAATCAGAATTAGAAATAGGTTTAGGTGAATATAAATCAGAATCTCTTAATTACCAGAACAAAACATATAAGGAATTTCTAAGTGCAAATGAGAAAATAAATTCTGACCAAATATGTAACATTGAAAATCCTTAATAAGCAATTAATCATCACTATCATAAGAAAATCTCATAAACTTAAGTTGTTTAATAGAATAATATATATGTTGTTATGTAATGTAATATGTTGTTAATTAATATAATGTAATATGTAATATAATTTTATTCCAAGTAATATTTATATTGGTCCATTTGTTGAGGACAAAGGGCAACAAGCTTTGCTGGATAATTTATCACAGCAAGACTGAAATAAAATAAAAATGTATGACAAACACCCAATTATAAGGTCTATGATGTGATATACCCCAAAAAGGGGAAAAGCATATCATAAAACATCATAATTCTGTAGAAAAATGAGCTTTTCAAAACTGCTGGAACATTAAAAAAAATTAAGAGAATAGATAAAAATACAGAAAAATAATCTCAATAGAGAGCACCCTCAGATATCTTCTCTCATCCGGGCTTCAGAGTTCAAATGGTGGAGAAAAAAGTGTTAAGCTTTTGAAATGAGGGCCCAGAAATGGTAGATCCAGGAATGTGCGAGAGCCAAAAATGTAGCGAAATTTGCTACACATGTCTTCTTACGCAGTTGCGATGCTTTGCTTGTTTGCTTACCAGCATGAGGGCCTGTGCTGTTTTCTTCAAAGCCTGACCGAGCTGTTTCTCTGCTTAATGCGGCACAGAACATTTCAGAAATTAAATGATGGTTGCAGAGCAACGGTAAACACCCCCCAACACCACCCCACAGGAACTGCTCCAGCATTCGTATACAGCTCATAACGTCGGCCGGCTGGTTTTTATTAGACCCTCTCTGAAGGCCCGACTTTGTGTCTGGCCTGATAAACATCAGGCTCAGAGCAGTCTGAGGCACGAGACAAAATGCATGGCAAAATTGACAGGCTTGAATGCACACCTCCAGAATCTTCCTTTCAGCAAATAGGATAAACATTGTCTAAAGAAATAGCTTTTTCATCAGTGAGGGGACTTCACTTAAGTCAATGAGTAGTTGTGACTTTCTAAGTGACAGTAATCAAAAATGGGCTCCACAAGCCAATTCAATTACTGCACTTCCCTTGCAACACTGAAGTGACCCTCATCACCAGTTAAATCCTTAGTGCACAGCTTTTCCTTCCCTAATTACTTAAGAAGTGAATAGTGCCTATGGGTTGTTTTTATTGTCACTTTGACTGCAAGACCAATTGGCCCATATTTTCAGAGTAGCCTTGAGATGAATTACTTTTAGTGACATTTAGTGTGTCATGTATGTGCGTTTTGTGTCACTCTGTATTTGTGAAAGTCTGCTTTCAACTGGATTAGTTGCAACTGATAAATAGCCTTTTTACTCTCAGTATGCTAATAAAATGTTTATCCAGCTTTGTGAATCGTAAATGAATCAAAAAAGCAAATAAACCCAAAACTGTGGATTTAGTAGTATGTATACCAGAAAGAAAACTTGAGAAAACAAACACACACAATTTGATTTTTTTCGCGCATATTCCAGAAAGCATACTAGGAAATGTAATTCTGAGATTTTAGATTACTGGTGTTGTAGTCATGCATCTTTAAGTCATCCCAAAAAAATAAGAGGTGCAGCTGGAGATTATTATCATAAATGAATAGATGAAGAAAAAACATGGCAATGCTTTATTTGGAGTGGTCCTTTGTAGATGATTGGCAAACTCTGAATACAGTGAATTAAATATCTTGTAAATGTACTGTTGATACATTACTTACTCTAGTTAAAGTATTGTTAATAGTAAAGTATTGTAAATATGTTACTTACATTATCTGTGATGCACTAGTGACCTGTCCAGGGTGTATCCTGCCTTCCGCCCAATGATGGCTGGGATAGGTTCCAGCACCCCACCACGACTCAGAAAGATAAGTGGTTTAGGTGATGTGTGTGTTCTTACATTATGCAAAACCTAACTTTACTGAACCTTACCCAACACCTAAGCCTAACCCTGGCCCTAATCCTAACCCAAACCTTATCCTCAACCCAAAGCCTAATCTAAGCCCTCATATGTTTTTGACATGTTACTGTGAGTCCACTGAGTGTTTCATCTAAAAAGACCACTCAAAACACTTGTTCTGGCATCTTTACATTAGCTACCTGTTTGTGTAAAGATTACAAAATATTTATTGTTTCATTGGTTCAAAATCCTAATTATGATTGTAATATACACTCTTAGTTAAAATGGGTTCAACATATTACCAAAAAAAGGTTCCATGACTTGTAACAATAGCAGAAATGTTTTTTTTGCAATGCTTTGGCTTAAAAAAGATTTTTTAAAGAACCATATACAACATGTTTTCCATCATAGCGAAGAACCATTTGTAAACAAGGTCATTTAGAGCAGTTTGATATGAAAAGCTTTGTTCTACAGAAATGTACAAAGTCAGAATTTTTCACAGTGGTGGTCTCCTGGAAGACCGAAAGAGTCTGCATTATGGATCACTAAAATCTGTTTGGACATGAGGTGGAGAGATCCTTATTTTCCTTTTCACTGCTCTTTCAGCTTGTACTATTAGCCATGGTTTATTAATTCTCAGTCAGGTGACACAACTGTGACTTTCATATGGGACATCTCAGATGGAAGCATCGCGGTTACTTGTTCCATAAATGGCTTTTCCTTCTGTCTTGTTTTTCAGCAGGTGTTTCTCCTACCACCCTTCCTTTCAAAGCCTCATAACATTCCATCTTTGTTATGTCTGCACATGATAGCTCTTTGTGTTGCCATTTCTAGCTCTGGATCCAGAAGAAGAAAATACCAAACATAATGACACTGGGTAATTTGCAAGGTCATTTCCTGTTTAATAGTTATCCGTTTGATGGCTTTTGTTGTGGTAAATTGCATTAATGGTCCTCTTTTGTGGATAAAGGTCCAAACCACAGCGTTCTTGTTACTACAGGCTATTTGCCATTAAATCATCCAACTGGCTAACTGCAGCGCCAAATGCCTAATTGCTTGTATAGAATTGGCTTTGCATTATGCCTCAATATGAGCTCATAAAGAGTATTCTGGCCATCATCTTTTCTCATGACCTTCCCTTTTGCTAGAGGAGACCTGTCTTAGATCCTGCATCACTTCCATCAGCTGACGCTCTGCATTTACAATGCCCTGCTGATGGGAGGTGGACCCAGCAGTGCACTTTGTGAATGGTCTTCGGTGGATGCTTTGGCCTTAGAGCTGGTTCAATAGCTGCTTTCCTGTCATTACCCTCCATCCCCCCACCCAAACCTGTCCTCCACGGCCTTTTCCCTCAGCCTCATTTCCTTTTTGTGAGAGCCACATTTTGTGGAGGTCCGATAACAGGGGCACGGTTCCCATGGATATCCCACTCAGGGGGAGGGAGTGACATTGAGCAGGGTACAGGGAGAAATACAGCCACTACATCATACAGTGGAAATGACAGGCTCCACACACTTCATCCATTCCAAGCTCTCACGTCAGTTACCACCAGCGGCCCAAAAGACAAGTGGGGTGACGTGATAAGCTGTAGCTGTATGCAATGTTTTAATGCTTGAGTGCAAGTAAAAAGTCTTGTCTCGAAAATTGATGCAATAAAATATGTAAGCTATGTAAGCTACATAATGTATGAATCCAAAGGGGATAGAAATGGGGAATTTATTTATTTAAACACGGAGGATGGCATCCTCTTGCACCCCCACAAATTAATGTTTGTTATCTCTCATTTTCTCTTATAAAGGAAAGAACTAGCAATAAAGCAACATGACATGGACTTGGTTACAGGCCATTGTGTCACAGGGATCAGTTTCTGAATGCATATTCACAAAGACCAATGACGTTAATAAAGTAAGTATTAAAATATCTTGTCTTTGTGCTGTTTTTCAATGTGGATTTACAAATCACTGCTTTTGTCTTTAGTTTACATTTTGCATACTGATCCTCTTTTTGGAAACAGGTTTTTTTTGTACAGCAAATATAAATACATAAAAAACACAAGATATGTATATTTCACAATATCAACTCTATTTTTTTTAACTGATGAAATACTATTTTCACCATTTTATTGTGGATCATCTTAAGACATTTCGTGTACTGCTCAGGATTATGGGTCATGGCAGAAATGAGAGTTAAAAAGGCAAAAACATTTTAATAAAGGTTTTTTAATCTGATGATTCAGGTTTTGGTGTTTTACTTTGGATTTTTTATTGTATGTTTATACAGTAATACAAAAAATAAAAATAAAAATCATTGCCACTTTTATTTTCCTGACATCAAAACAAATAGGACAAGTCCCAAACCTGTTGACACAGGATGTAAATTGAACATAAATGTAATTTATAACATAACTGTGTAACTATTATATAATTAAATACTTTCATTTCAACTAAATGAAAGTAATAACTCTAAATGATAATTTTGCATTTCCAACTTAGTCTGTAGGGATATGGACCATTTTTAGCATTTTGTTCTGGAAGCAAAGTAGTCTTTTACTCAAGATTATTTTTGGGGGGGTCTTGGTCTTATTTGGACTTGGTCTTGACTTGGTCTAGTGTTGGATATGTCTTGGACTCAACTAAAGTGGTCTTGACTGCAGTTCTAGCATCTGGTGTTTTTAAATAAAGTTGGGAGGTTTCCTCATGACAGTGATGATATGTTTCCCGCATCATGTGAAATAAACAATATCATGAAAGTAAAACAGGAGAGCATTCACAAGGAAAAGGTGCAATACAATTCTACTTGGATCCATGTTTATTTATTCTGTCACTCTGGATGTATTGCATGAACATTTGTATTCAATTTGTCAGCCTTTGTCATCACTCAGTGAGAACTGTTGGTTTGTTTTTGGAAGAAATGGAGCCCCATGAAGTTCTTCAGAAGTGCTGAGAACCTCTGTGATTAGGAATGTACTGGACAGGCCACCAAGCCCCATATGAAAGTGCTGAGACAGAGAGAGTTTATGCCTTTTAGGATATAGTGCAGAGCCCATGCCTTTCAGCAAATGAAAAGCTAAGCCCGAGCAAGGTTTGGCACTGCCTTCCTTCTCCTCCAACATCAGCAAGTCTGGGGACTGTTTATTCAAGAACCAGAAAAAACAGTGGCTTAGTGTCTCGCTTTGTGCCAAATGCTTGTTTTTCCAAAGTAGAGCTTGTCCACTCTTACTAGTCATTGAATTCTACAATCCAAGTCAGTTCAATTCATGATCATGATCAAGAAGAGCTTTGTCGTCTCATCCATACACAAGTATACAGTTGAATGAAGCAACTTTTCTCCAGGGCAATGGGGCAGTATACACATACAGCCTGTGTTTACAGGACCACACATTACAAGTCACCAAGAAATAGACTACACATATTGCAATTAAACAAGACAACGCAGTACAACCTCTATCTCACGGTACAATAAATACACAGCAGTGCAAAACTAGACTCAATGCCCAAAAACAAATAAAGTAAATTAAACACGCAGGCCATCAATTCAACTTTATTGAGAAAAAGCTTACTCATTGCTGTTGTATAATAGCATGCAGAGTGTTTCTGAGAGATAAAACCTTCATACCTTTATAAAAATGAAATATATTGTAATGTGTTGTATATTCCAAAATATCAATACGTGAAGGGCTTTGAAAAAATATTCAAACTACATTATGATTATGATATTTTGATAATACTATCTTTACTTGAGAAACTTTTTTTGACAGACTGCATTGTCCTTTTTAACTTCATTGGAAAAACAGAACTTTGGAATTAAACTCTATGTAACTATATGTAAATATATATATGTGTGTGTGTGTGTGTGTGTGTGTGTGTGTGTGTGTGTGTGTGTGTGTGTGTGTGTGTGTGTGTGAAAATGGGTGTTCACCCATTGCCTTTATTACTGCTTCTACTACTACTCAATCTGCCATGATGTTTTCCTACAACCCCAAAGTTCAGTCTTGGTTGAATTTTCTGCTTCTCATGATCCAAATAATCCCAGTGATGTTGAGATCTGTGTCTGAGAGTTTTGTTTTTAATTTCCTTTTCTTAGACTGACAGCTTCTTGACAGCTACACACCCTTTCAGACTGATGGTCTTCTCACTGTGGAAGGATGGACAGAAATATCTGTGGATTTTCTCTGATGTGAATAAAGACTGGAACTTGATTTTCCTCTCATTTAAGTTTAAAGCTTCATCTGGTGTTGGTAGTCTATCGGGTCTTGTACGGTTGCTAGGAGGTCCATTTTCTGTGTGCTTTTCAAAAAATTCTTTAAACTCCAGTTTTGGAAACTCACCTGTTATCCTTTGACCTTCTTCCTTATGCAACTAAATTATTTTTCTATCTAATTTTATTTACTTAGAGGCCATTTTGGTTGGAAATTTAACAAATGGAGGGTGGTCTCTTTATTTCTGTATGTGTATATTGTAATACTGGTTCAGTAGAGGCTTCCTGTCATTATCTTCATCAAAACCAGTCCAATCATTGTCTGTGTCTTATTTTTTGTATGGGAGTATTTGGACCCTCAACAGTATGGACGAAACATCAACAGCTACAACACTTCTTCGTCCACATCTGTGCTCCTGCAGTTCAGCTCAAACACGCTGGCCATTCATTCCTTTAAATGGCTGGAAGTCACCAAGATGGCGCTATAGGAAACTCTACGAGAAGCATTTCACAATTGCTTTGCATCCTCAGGAAGGGATTTATTTTACATATTACCCTGTTGTTATGTTGATTTGCAGGATAAAGGCTGAGGCCACATGTGAAAGCCTAATTGAGTGGAATCAAAGGGAAGGGAATTGTTTAAAATTGCACCACATGGCAGAGTGGCATTTTTCGCAATGGGGAAGCACATACTTTTCCAGCCATGTAAGCACATTGCTGGATTTGGTCCCAAGCCAAAACACATCATGGCTGAGGATATATGAGGTGCAGGGCTAAGACACCCCTGAGACGTCGCCCGTGTGGGGTGATGGCGCTGATCTGGAACATCATCACCAGTAAAATAACCACTTGCTTAAAACACAGTACAGATTCACTCACATGAAGTCGACTTCACATTTGAGTCCTCTTGATTTTCATTCTTTGTAGAGATAACATGTTCTCATTGAAACATCTCTCCATTTATTTATTCTCATGTTTTTGTTGTGTGACAATGGTGGTAAAACGAGTGAGATGCTCTTGACATTTCTTTCCATGGCGAAACCTCAAGAACAATACAACCGTCTATTTGAACAGCTTTTTTCAGCTTGAATCTATTATTACTGGCCAAAAAATCTCATGGCATGCTCAGAGGAACATGAAAGATGTGGGTCGGTATGAGGCCAGAGTGCAGGGGCTGCTTTTGGCATTAGCTGTGATGCTAAAAAGGATATTGCTGAAGAATTACCAAGATGGAAGGCATTTCTCATGACTACACAATTTTGCCTATCATTAACAGATTTACTTTAAGTAGATGACTGACATTTTTAGTATATGGCCACAGTTTATTCCTAAGGTGGGCTTTCCTTTAGTCTTGTTACCTTGCACATCTGCACATCTGGTTGTAAAATAAAGACTCCATGTCGGAATGTGGTAACTGATTTGACCCATTCTGGCCCACAGTACACAGACAGTGTGCAGTGAAAAACAGTAATGCATTAAATTTACTTGACTGTTTTGTCTTTTTATGTTGATGCAATATATGTTATTTGATTAGAATTGAATGAATTCAGTGCCTTACCTTTTTTACCACAGAAGGAATTCCTCAAAAGTAATGACAATCTGTCATTCAAAGTGGCTTGATGTGAAATGATTCATACTGGAGAAACTTACCAATGTATATAGAAGATAATGGCATTTTATGTGCTATCCAAAATGACCAATATACAGTATATATTAGTTGTTTTCTTTTGGACTTTTCTGTCTCACTGAATTGATTTTTTGGAATAAATGTTTTAGGCATCAGGCAGCATATTAGTAACAATTTTGGGTAAAGACTTTCTCGACAACTGGAAATTTGGTTCCTATCACTAACATTGTGAACAATTCTGACCCAACAATTTTATCTACAATGGAACATTTGATATTGTATTACTCTAAAGAACTGTTTAAGCCTTATTTATTAGTATGTTTTGAAATATTAATGTTAATCTCTTTTTAAATCGTAAAACTGTACATGCGCATCACTTGTCATTACATTCAATATAAAATTGTGTTTCCCATGGATTGTGTAACAGAAATCTAAACCTACATGAACACAGCTGGGGGCAAGTATCAAATTCAAATTCAACTCATTCAGTATCATTTGCCCCAGTTATAGACACTTGAATGTGCGTATGTTTTTGCTATGTGTAGATTTAGCCAGTTTGGCTGTGCCACAGTTCCCCAGGTCATATCTATGCTGAGTCATGCATTCAAAACCTAATAAATCACTTACTTTGTACAATCTCAGTTTCAATTCTACACTGCACCCTTTCTTTCCTTTACAGGCTTGGCTCAGTCACTCCAGTCCATAGCACAGCTCTAGGGGACCACTCTCATTAGATATGTTTAACCCTTTGCAAGGGTTTGTATGTGGGCCTAGGCTTCAGTTCCTCACACAACACTAAATAGCTTACCTATTAGTTTCCACTGGTAAAATATTTAATTTACTTCATGATCATTGTCTTTTTACCCATTTACAAGTATACAGAGAAATAAAGCAACATTTCTTCTGGGCCTCTGTGCAATATACATGTGGCCTGCGTTGCTCCGAGTGTCATTATAATAGATGTTATTGATGAAAGGTAAAGGAGCTTGCTGAAGTTTTCAGGAACAGCATTATGAAACAACACTCAACATGGAAGTGGAAATCTCATAGAACCACGACTAATCATCTCCGAACAGCATGACAGAGCTACCATATGGGAGATCTGGGTGATTGTCCAGGGGCACCTAATGCCCAGGGGTACATTTTAAATTATTTTAATGAACTGAAACATTCATTATATTTAAAAATGTATTCACATGATATCAGACTAATAATACAGAGGTAATTAACCAAAATGTGTTATCATAGTGTAAATTTGGCTTTTTTTAGGATTTTTGTTTTGGCATGTTACTTGATGTGCATTGGCGAGTGAGCTGGTGCCCTCTCATTGGCATAACAAACTGATCTTGACAAGGTCACTTAACTATGTTCAGTTTAGAACTTCAGCAAAAGGTCTCCAGTCATTATCAAAGGGTTCATGCGTATGGAGCGTTATAGCTCTACTGCCCAAGTATTTATATATGGCCAGTTAAAGTTTAATTACACACTTCTATAACTTAGGAAAAGCTCAAGCAGTTTGCATTGAAGTCTCTGTGCTTATGTAATGAGCCTAGAATTTTAAGGGGTTAATCTGGCCCTGCTGAGTAGGCATACTACCGGAGATTTTACAAGCTTTCAGAATAATGATAAGGAAGGGAACCGAGAAGCAAGCAGTGATCTCTGGACAGCTGCAGTGATGACAGTTACACAAACTGCAGTGATGACAGTTACACAAAAAAATAAGCAATGAACTGAACTGCACTTATCTCTGCTCCTACACCCTATGCAAAACTCCTCTGTTAAAATAAAGCACAGAGATGCTGATATTATATGCAAGTACAGCAGTCTATTGGATCGATGTGCTCTGGAGAGATGAAATAAAAACAAAGGTTTTGATACATTGCAGAAACATTGCAATACCCTTGTAATGCCCTACTACTTTTTAAAAGTAATATAGGGTGAATTAAACACTTTCTAGAGTGCTTTTCTGTGTGTCATACCTAATAACAAACAGAATCTTGTGCTTTATAAGGCTTCATAAGAACATACTAATGACATGATAATAATCACAATAATAATGTTTCAATAGATTGTGATGTATAATAAAATAATGTTATTTTATTATCAGTTATTGGCTTGATAAGTTACCAGCTACTAGCTTTGTAATGCTTAATACGAACATTGTCATAAGTATAAAGATTTATAATACACAAATAAAAGTGCCGTGAGAAGTGTCTAATATTTTCTTTAAAAAGTAGTAATGAACAGTCAATTAATTATAGCTACCATTTAAAAAAGGCTTAATAACATATTGAAGTGCATTGTAGTATTATTTTTTGTCTCTATATATGTCCTCAATAGGAATAAATCTGCATGTCACTGTCTGTTGGTTTTTTTGGTTACAGATACACATTAACATTAACGTCTCTTTTCATAATTGGCACAGGCCTCCTGTTGCCACAGTAGCCGGACTGTGTTTGGGAAGTTTTTGGATGGTGAGCTGCCCAGTGGCCCTGTCCATTGCCCATCTGTGCAGATGCATTCTGGAGAGATGGAGAGAGCAAATGGGATGGAAATGAATAGAAGCACAATAGGAAGCTGGCATTAGCCTCAGGAGGGGGACCAGGTGCAGCACAGCACTGGACTCACACAGAGAGAGTAGATAACCCTGCACGTCCATGCAGAATAGCATTATTGCCTACCAATTACACTCTCCCAAAGCATGCTTATTTTTTAGTTAATCACTATGTTAATATTCGTTTGGACAGCTATCAACCTTATGTTCTGGCTTACAGCTTTGAGCTGCTTCTGCTGAAATGAAATATTAATGATAAGTACACAATATGTGCACAAAACAGATGATTATTTCATCCACATTTCACACATGTTTACATTTACATGTACAAATATTCCACCTGGCTTTTACAGCATTGGAATTAGTACATTCCAAGGACACAAACTTCAGCGGTCATGGTCCTGGGGACAGTTACAATTGTCTTACCCCTTAAAGTACCAGGCTTATTACATACTTAGGCTTATTATTTAGTAACTACAGGGTTTTCAATGCAAACTGGTTGAGCTTTATTTAGGATAATGAAGTGTATAATAAATCTTTGGGCCCATTGACAGGTCCATGGCCATGTAAAGGGTTAAGCACTATAAGAGCTGATTGGTTTTGTATAAGTTTGTGTTTAATGTAAGTTAATTTGTATTATTTTTCTGACCACTTGGCACAGGATAAAATATCTGTGTACTTTCCCTAATTTCCAACAGGTCCCATAGCCCAGGTCATAATCTGGATCTTCACATCAATGTTACACCGCAGGACACATTCAATAATATTAACATACCACATGACTGTGTGCAACAGCAGATTTTGATATTCTGTTAGTGTGAGGTCGATTAGAACAGGACTATTATAACTGAGGTAGCTCTGGCTTCAGCTAATTTCAGAATGCCGTACACTCCACAGTTATTAGTGCTAGACTGAAACGTCTCCACAATTATTACTATCAGCCTTTAGTTATGGTGAAAATGACACACCGCATATTCATACTGGATTAAAATCACTCTTCAGTTATTACTGTCAGACTGTAAAAATTAATGCACTGCAGATTCATATTGGAATAAAATCTATCTACAGTTATTACTATATGAATGTAAAAATTAATGCACTGCAGATTCAGACTGGATTCTAATCACTCTTCAGTTATTTCCGTCAGACTGTAAAAAATTATGCACTGCAGATTCATACTGGAATAAAATTACCCTTCGGTTATTACTGTCAGGCTGTAAAAAATTAATGCACTGCAGATTCATACTGGAATAAAATCACTCTTCAGTTATTGCTGTCAGGCTGTAAAAAATTAATGCACTGCAGATTCATACTGGATTAAAATCACTCTTCAATTATTACTGTGAGAATATAAAAAAAATCATGCACTGCAGATTCATACTGGATTAAAATCACTCTTCAATTATTACTGTGAGAATATAAAAAAACTCATGCACTGCAGATTCATACTGGGTTGATGCCATTCCACAATTACTTTCAGGTGTCAAGGTGTGAATTGAAATTATGCCACAATTATTACTGTACCCTGGATGAGGGTGTATGATGTTGAAAGACCTGAAATACGCTATGATTCCAGGAACATCACTGATGATGTGTCCATATGCATCAGCAGATGTATTTACACAGCGAATACCCTGAGACATCAGTGACAGCCAGGAAAGACTGGATGACAACCATGAAAAGTGTGGTGACTACTGGAGAGACAGTGACGGCTCGGAGACATGGCAACCGGGGAAGAACGGGCTGGCAACCCAATCTGAGTCCACCAAGAGGAGGATGCCCAACAAAGCTATGATGAACTCAATGGAAAGATATCCCCAGGGGTGCCTGAGAGGGGGAGGATGAGCACCCCAGTCTGACGGACACAATGGCAACAGACCCAAGCAATGGACAAACGATTATGAGCAAGCAGTGTACATGTGGTAAAGTCTGCAAGAACATCCACGGCTTGAAAATCTACCAAGCAAAGATGAAGTGTTTGTTGGAAGCAGGAGCAACACAGCGCACAGGTGTTCAACCTGGTGAGACGCAGGAGGAGCCTGGCCTGGAGTCACCCCATAGTGCCCGGAACCTCCATGTGCTGTCAACTAATCCCCTGAGCATCAAGTCGGATCGGAGGCGGATTAAATGGCCTGCATCTACCATGATTTCACTGTGGAAGCAGTTTGACGATGATGTCGACCAAATTCTGGGGGCAATGGCGAAGGGAGAGGCTGATCGGAAACTTCAAGCCATGACGACGATCGTTGTCAGCATTGCAGCTGAACGGTTTGGCAAGGAGGAGGAGAAAAGCTCTAGAACATCTTACACAAAGAACCAGAGAGCTTTGAAGATCCATAAGATCAGGAAGGAGATGAAAGCTGTGAAGTCGCAGCACAAGGGGGCAAGAAAGAGGAATGCATTGGTCTAGCCCAGTTAATGTGCATCCTACGGAAGAAGATCAGGGTTCTCCGCCGTGCAGAGTGGCACTGGTGGCAGCAATGCAAGAGGGCACGTAAACGAGCGGCCTTCATCGCCAAAGACCTGCTGAGGCAGAAGCGCAGCAGAGCACTTGCCTCCTCAGAGGAAGAAATTGACCAACACCTCACGCAAACGTACAGCGACCCTGGAAGAGAGCTGGAGCTGGGAGAGTGCAACATCCTCATAGATCCCCCTCAACCAGAAGTGCAGTTCTCAGTTCTCAGAAGTCAGAGAGGTCGTCCACAAAGCAAGGGCGAGATCTGCTCCAGGACAAAGTGGTGCTTCATACAAAGTGTACAAGAACTGTCCCAAACTCCTACTGCATCTGTGGAAAATCCTGCAAATCTTCTGGAGAAAGGGGAAGATCCCAGAACAGTGGCGAACAGCTGAAGGGATGTGGATCCCGAAGGAGGAAAACTCCACCCAGCTTGACCACTTCCGCATCATCTTCCTACTGTGCGCTGAGGCAAAGATCTTCTTCAACGTCATTTACAAGAGGCTGTGCACCTACCTGACAAAGAACACCTATATTGACACATCAGTTCAGAAGGACAGCATTTCAGGATTGCCGGGCTGTGTGGAGCATACTGTTGTGGTGACACAGCTTATTCGGGAGGCCAGAGAAAACAAAGGCAACCTGTCAGGGTTATAGCTTGACCTGGCAAATAAATTTGGCTCCATTCCACACCAGTTAGTCCAGCTCAATCTGATAAAACATCATGTCCCTAGTAGGTGTAGAGACCTCATCGCTGATTACAACAACAACTTCAGGATGAAGGTCTCTTCTGGGTCTACTATGTCTAGTTGGCACAAGGTGGAGATCGGCATCATCACATCATCAACAGTGTCACATCTCTGTGACACTGTTCTACCTGGCCATGAATATGCTCACCAAGTCCGCTGAGCCAGAGTGCAGAGGGCCCCAACTGAATTCTGGACAATGACAGCCACCCATCAGGGCATTCATGGATGACCTGACAGTCATGACAGAATTAGTCCCAGGCTGCCGGCGGATTCTGAAGGGACTCGAGAAGCTGATGAAGTGGGCTTGTATGCGTCTCAAACCTGCCAAATCAAGATCCATGGTGCTGAGGAAAGGACAAATTCCGGTTTTACATCACAGACACAGCTGTTATAATGATCAAAGAGAAGCTGGTCAAGAGTTTGGGCAAGGTTATTGACAGCTCTCTGACAGACTCAACATCTATCCAGCCAACCTGCGCTGAGTTGGACGGTTGGCTGAAATCCGTGGACAAGTCCGGTCTACCTGGAAAGTTCAAAGCCTGGGTCTACCAGCATGGAGTCCTTCACAGGATCCTGTGGCCCCTCCTTGTCTACACCATTCCAATCTCTACAGTTGAGACCTTAGAGAGGAAAGTCAGCAACCACCTCCAGAAATGGCTTGGGTTACCAAAGAGCCTGAGCAGCATCGCACCCTATAGGCTCCAACAACAAACTGCAGCTGCCCTTCAAATCCTTGGAAGAGGAATTCAAGGTTACAAGAACTAGAGAAGTGGTGCAGTACAGGGACTCTAGTGATCTGAAGGTGGCCAACGCTGGAATCCAAATAAAGATGGGCAGGAAGTGGAGGGCAGAGTAAGCTGTCCAAGAAGCTAAGGCAAGGCTGTGTCATAGGAGCCTGGTGGGAGTGGTCACAAGAGGCCAAGCCGGGTTAGGATCCTTTCCAACTCCCCAAAAGAGTTAGCAGTGCCTTGTTAAAGAGGAGGTGAGAGCAGCTGTGGAGGAGGCAAGATCCTGTGAGGCAGTGGGAAAGAGACATCAGGGGGCTTGGACAAGATGGGAGAACGTGGTTGAGAGGAAAGTGACCTGGACTGAGATCTGGAAAGCTGAGCCTCACCACATTAAGTTTCTCATCCAGGCAGTGTATGATGTGCTTCCAAGCCCATCTAACCTGCACACATGGGGCATAGCAGAAACACCAGCATGTCCATTGTGTTCCAAGAGAGGTACCCAAGAGTACATACCTAGCTGCTGCACTATGACACTTGGAGAAGGATGATACCAGTGCAGGCATGGCCAAGTCCTTAAGACCATCACTGAAGCCATCTGCACTGGACTTGTGTGGGCAAAGCAGTTTCGTCCCTCCAAGAAAACCATCGCCTTCGTCAGAGCTGGGGAGCAGGCAGCCCCGGTCAAAAGATCTACAGCAGGCATCCTGACCACTGGTAGAGACTGGCAGCTGTTGGTGGACCTCGAACGGCAGCTGAAGTTCCCTAGCCACATTGCAGTCACCACCCTCTGACCAGACATTGTCCTTGTATCTGAGTCGACCAAGCAAGCTGTGCTGCTGGAGCTGACAGTACCATGGGAAGCTCGCTTGGAAGAAACATTTGAGAGGAAGCTCTCCAAGTATGCGGGACTGGTCAGCGACCAGTGGAGGTTGGATGCAGAGGTTTCGTGGCCCATTCCATGGCCAGAGCCTTAAGTAGTTTAGGCATCATGGGAGAGCAAAAGAGGAGAGCCATCCGCTATATCACCAAAGCAGCAGAGAGGGCCTCAAGATGGCTGTGGCTCAAGAGAGGAGAACCATGGAGTCATGGTAGCTAGCAAGCCATTTGGACACAAGCTGGGGTCTGATCAACCCCAGCAGGGTCACCTGGATGAGGGTGTATGATGTTGAAAGACCCGAAACACCCTATGATTCCAGGAACATCACTGATTATGTGTCCATGTGCATCAGCAGATTATTTACACAGCTGTGAAACTGTAAACACTACACACTAGTGATTCATACTGGATTAATATCACTCCACAATCATTGCTGTCAGACTGTAAACACTGTGTAAACTACAGATTTATAGTGGATTAAAATTATTAAAATTATTCCACAATTTTTATTGTCAGACCTTAAATACTGTACAAACTACAGATGTATACAGGATTTAAATAACTCCACAATTATTATAGGCACTCTGTAAAATATATAAACATCATCAATTTGTACTAGATTAAAATGAAAATTCCTGTCTATATCACTTAAATTACAGCATCTCTCCAGGTAAAATAATCCAGCTCAAATAAGGCTGTCAACAAAACTTTGTATCTCCATTTTTCCCCATTATTTTACTTAAAATGACAGCTGCCTTTTATATTGTATGAACATTTCATGATGAATAGAAGAAAGGAAATGCTCCAAAACATTAATACATTGTATATAAGTTATATAATATACACTATGTTATGAAAATTTCTTCTGAAGTAGACATTTTGGAGGTTTTGCTTCCTTTAACTCTAAAGATCTCTAAAGCCAATCCGAAGTAATTTTGGGCCACAGTGCATGATGAATACTCTCTCTTTTTTGCCACAACATGTAACACCTGCAGTTACTCTCTTTAGGTGTCCTTGGTGCTTCACTCTGCCGGTGCCCTTGATGTTGTCCTCTGTGGGCCTTAGGCTGTTGGTGGTGATGACAGGTGTTGGGATAAGGGGTGTACCACTCGTCCATTATGTTATCATAACTGCAGCTTGTGTCTGTACTTTTGAGGTAAATTGGTTCATTTATGTTGTGAAAACAAATACATGCATCCAGGACACTCAAGCATAAAAAAGCATGCTTCACTGCGTGTAAAATAAGCTGAGGTAAGGATACCCTCTACCTGCAGTGTTTATTGGAAGCAGATGAAGATGAAGCTGGTCATTAAAGCGCAGTGAGGTAAGAACATGCTTACAGCATTAACAAACTCTGCAGAGACGTAGGGGGGAAATAAACAACATGAAGCTAATTTGCACAGATATTATTTTCCCTACCGTGCAGACTCTGAGCAGCATTTTGGCATTATAACATTTAATATAACATTTAATGCAACATGTCTTTAAATCCACAGAGATAGTATAGTTGAAAGGTCATAACGTTGGCATAAACATGCTATGAAAATTTCATCCCTCATAAGAGAAAATTATTATTTATTTATTATAAAAATTAGACAAACTTTAGTACATACTAAAATATATTATTTTGGAAAGATTTATGACAGCTTAAGCGTATTTTAATTTTAATTAAGCTGTGATTAAATACATAGTAATTGCATTAGTTGTGCTTTTAAGTGCTCTTTATCCAAACAGCCAGTTGCACTTAAGTAGACTTAAGTTATTTGTATACATAATTTATTACAATGGGAACATATTATAAATAATGCTGGAGGTATTAATGCACTTCATTTTTCATGCTTTTTACTGAGTTATACTGTAACTAAAATGCACTTAAAATGCATTTTAAATTATATTTTAAAATCACTTAATATATTCAACACATGAAATGTATTTAAGTATACTTTAACATAACTTAAGCAGTATGCATAAAGTGTATACAGAATGCCAAAAGTACATATTTTATTTAGCATATTTTGACAATACACTTATAACATACTTTTATGTATTTTTAAAATGATTTTATTTACATTCAAACTTTTTAAATCATATGTAATTCTGTAAGGAAATGCACTTGAATAATTGTATTTCTTAACATACTGAAGCATACTTAAACAAAGCATACTTGTCACCTTATACACGTTTAAGTGCACTTAAACATATATATCCTTATATGATATTTAAAAGATTACAAGTGCTTTTTTTTCCTAAATTGAGAAAAATCGTGTTGCAATAAAATTATCATTGCTTTGAAATATACACTGCTTTCTAAAACATACCTGGGCTGGTGACAATTAAGTATGCTTTGTTTAAGTATACTTCAGTATGTTAAGAAATACAATTATTCAAGTACATTTCCTTACAGAAATATATAGGATAATTTGAAAAGTTAAAACATACTTTTAAAAATACATAAAAGTATATTACAAATGTATTGTCAAAATATGCTAAACAAAATAAATACTTTTAGTATTCTCTACACTTTATGCATCCTTTATGCATACTTTAGTATTCTCTACACTTTATACATCAGCAGTATGTATAAAGTCTTAACACTAAAACACTGCTCACTACATAATACAATTAGAAGTGATATTACAGTGTCTGTAAATTGAATCAGATTCATAACCCTATAAAACACACCCTAAATCCCAGTTAAAGTGGCTTCCCAGGTCAGGCAAATGTTATTTTATAATGTGTTATATGCTTTTCTTTCGTAAGGGTGGCTGATGTCATGCTGTCATGAGTTATTATGATAGATAATACAATAGTAATATAAAATATCATGTCCCCATTTCTGTTAATTGCTGACCGATTTTGTTATGTCATGATGGCTAACTAAGGTACATGGCAAAAAGTTAGCATATGACACATGGCATCTGTCATGATAATTACTAGTAATGGTAACATAACACTGTTATATGACTGAAAGTAATCTGTCATAATGACTCATGACAGCATATGACATCAGCCATGACATGTTTACAGCATGATTAAGACAATGTTATGTAGCAGGGTTCAAGTAAAGCAGTTGTCTCATGTGGACACTTTGAGTATATTCCCTTCTAGCAACGTTCACTACAACAACCTGCTGTGTCAGAGTTTCCACCCATCATTAACCTCCCATTGGCCTTCAGGATATAAGACCCAAAACACCAACAATAATATGTGGTGTTATTATAGACTGGTCATACATTCTTAGTCATTTAAGCACAATTTTATTAGATATTAATAAAATAACCAAAAACAGCTGTTTCCTTCATACTAGCAAGTCATAAAACATCATTATTCAAGACATGAAAGTTGTTCTTTATTGGAATATTTTAAAGATGTATGTTATATAACCCCAAACACCTGACATTCAATACTTTTCTAATTCTACATGACTCGTTAATGGTGGGATTGAATGGTCAGTGTTGAGACTTTTTTTTCCACTTTCCATTGAGAATGTTGTTTTCAAAGATGCATAAAAACCAGGTGCTCATTCAACAATAGAAAGGTCTTTTACAGTTTGGGATGTGACTTTGACTGGCAGAGTACATGAGCTCGCCAAGCCTGGCACGCAGCTGTATCCGTTTGAAGGGAGACTTTCAGAGGGAGTCAATTACGTTACATGTGTCCCCACCTGCATCCAATAAGAGCCAGTCTTTCATAAAGCTATCCCACTGGACTGAAACCTGAATAAACCCAGCGTGTGCTCAAGCTTCATAAAAGGAGGCACAATTCAATAAATACTGACTAAATAAATGACACGCTGAAGTTTTTTAATGTATAAACATTGCCAAAGGCATCCTTTGTGAATCCTGGTTATGGTTATTAGGTCATCACTGTGTGAAAGACGTCTTATTTGGTCCCCGGCAGTGTTGCCATACTGTACATTATGAACTCTGTATTTTAGTAGACTGAGGTCCACCCCTTTGTAAAAATGACATGCTGTTTTGATTTATGACTGCTAGCAAACAAAGGTTTGGCAGCATGGCTCTCAGCCTGTGGTCTAGAGGGCTGAAATGCATTGCAGATACTGTGAGTGAAGTATTAACTGGAACCACTTACGCAGTACGAGATGACACAATTGTGAGTTTTTTCTGTCCGCAATTATAAACAGTTTAAAGCATAAAATAGAGAATACAAACACTGGAACAAGTTACATGAAATAACATCAGCAACAATGAAATTGCACAACAGTGTCTTAACACTAAAATACTGCTCACTACATAATAGAATATTATTTTAATAGCAAGTGATATCACAAAGACATATATACATATATATTCTAGTTTAACACACCCTCAACTCTTGAGTGGCTCTCCAGGTCAGACAAATGTTATTTTATTTGTAATCCAATCACAGCTAGCATGACAGCAGTACATTTTCACGGATGAGTTTTATTTGAATGCCAAAGATGAACAATTTTGGATAACATGGAAAAATATTAGAATTACAACCAGAAATATCAGAAGGAGGCCAGAACTTTTTATGCTAAATGTCTACACTCAAAAAAAGGATAGAGTACTATGTACTTAATAAATTCAAGTTAATCAAACTGTGATTTGAGCAAATTCTAATTAGCTGGACAGATTATTTTTTATGGATTACCTACAAATGAAAACGGTTGGATTTACCTATAAATGTTATGTTAAGTGGATCCACAAACTGTGTTAAACAGTTTTTAAATGCTCATTTGAGTAACATATATTCAGTGAATTTGTCAATCAAACACGTGTGAGTTCTAATTAGCTAGACTGATCACTATAATGTGTACTTCAATGTTTAACTGTTCTAGCTTAGCATTAGTATTCATTTTGTTAGGTATGTTCTACTAATTAAAGTAGAAAAGGTCAATAGGCAGAATTTAGATTTACATAATTGCAGGAAGTCGTTACTGTAGCACTGAGCTGTTGTAGAATTACACTCAGCAGCAACTCGCACTTATGGCCTACAACAGTGTGGCTTTACATACATAGTTTACATAGCACATGTAAAAGTCAAATGAAAATTAAGACTTTCAAAATAATCATCTACAAAAATCTGATTAAAATGACATGATGTGCATTTTTGCATCTGTAAGGCTCTATGAAATGTATTAATATTTGTTGTGTAGGTTTTATAATGATATTTGAATTTTTTTTTGACATCTAAAAATATCGTTCATAAAAAATGTTTTAAAGTCATTTAAAACTACTGCTAATGTGTATGGACTAGTCTTTAGAATTCAATTTGAATCTTTGTTCTTTAACTTAAATTTTTGCGCATATATGTTTTAAAGTACATGAACATAAATATTAAAATACCAGATCAGTCGAATCGCTACTCAAAATTCACAGCTTTTTCAATATTTCTGAAAGGGCCATTGATGTTGACATCACATTACCAAGGTCACTTGGGGTCTTCCTTGTGATACAGTAGTCTGCCTATTCTTTTTTGAAAGCATGTCAGAATAGAAGTCCTTTGTTGTTGGTTCTGTCATATGACATTTGAGGAAATCAGAATTTATTCACTAAGGTTTTCTAATAAAATGAATGCCTTTAAAACAGACATGCTTTGCAATATATTATGATTTATTTAGGTCATTAATGTAGGTTTACACTAAGATGCTCTAGTGAGGGACAAAGCAACTGGTTAATTATGTTTTTAAAAAGAATGTATTTATCTGGGGCTAAAAAACCAGAAGAAAAATAGAACATAAGGAGAAAAAGGGAAATATATGCTTTTTGTAGTTTTAACATTATGCCATGAGGTCTGTCTAAAAAAGCAGGTTCAGCTTAGACAGAATTTCTGACTGAATTTCAGCACAAAACCTAAACATGAATGTGGTCAATGCACATTACGACAGCTTTCTCTATTAATACAGGTTTCGATACTCAGGTTGTAATTAATCCTCATGCGCACACATGACAGCTTGTTCATGACACAATAATGTGAAACATGACTCGTCAAAGAAAAAGTAATATAGTTATAGTTATATATAGAATATAGTTTAGACAGCATGAATACATAGTTATTAGTTAGCACATACTTTTACAGTATATCAGTTTGCTAGTACATCAGTGATATAGGAGGAAAAATCTTGCATAGGCTAAAACTTTGCATTAAATTACAAAAGAATGTAAAGTAAATGGATTTTAACTTCTCTAAATGACTCTACTCATTTATTAAATTAAGAGAATATCAGATTTGGAAACAAAAGTACATGTCATTTCATTGACCCATAAACCAATCAACCAACCATCCATAAACCAACCAAACAAACAAAAACTTTATAAAAGTTTATATTCATTTTATAAATAACAACTTTGTATGCTGATTATTCAAAAAGCCACAAATAAAGAAGATGAATCTGAACACAGTCTTCTGCAGACTTTCTGAGGGGAACAGTTTGTAAAGGCATAATGTTCAGCACAAACAGACAGGTTCATATTATAACTTGCAAAGAAATGCCAAAGTGTGACTCAGGAGCTCCGGAACAGAATGTCATGCACAGACAAGATCAAAACACAAAGCTGTCGAAAAAAATGCAGAGAAAAACAGGAACAGCCAATCACAGTAAATCATACAATGACAGTATGGCAGTTTCACCTGCATGAAAGATTCCCCTTCTAAAACAAACAAACATACAAATAAATATTCTAAATTTATACATAAAGTTGTCATTGGGAAGACATTATACTGCAATCAGTCATTGAGAACTGATCACTGCTCATGCATTGTAATCTATTTGAGGACCACTGAGGTGATTAAAATGAAAGACGCAGTGATGTAATTAATTCTTATCAATACTGGTGTCTGTCATTAAGACAACGAAGTGTTTCTAGTACAGAAATCATAAAGCACTGAGCAGATATGGCTTTAAAATACTGTTGACAATACGTGTGATCCCTCTGCTGAGCTGTACTGCATGAGAGTGTCAAAAAAAAAAATAATACCTAAAAATGGTCTTCACTATGTTAAACTTTATTTATAATGGTTCTCTCTCTCTCTCTCTCTCTCTCTCTCTCTCTATATATATATATATATATATATATATATATATATACATTCTATATATATATATATATATATATATATATATATATATATATATATAGAGATAGATAGATAGATAGATAGATAGATAGATAGATAGATATGAGATATACATGTACTCACATATACATATAGGACATGTTATTATTCAGTCCTTCCACCACTAGTGAAAATATATTTGTTTTCCATTCTTTTCTAATTTTTCATATTTTTTATTATAAACTATATTATCATAGCATAATAATTTGAATGAAAAGTAACATCTTTGAATGTTTACATGAATTATTAATTTTTAGTATTTGGCACATCCGCCTTTTGCTAATGACTGTATGCACTTAAGGTGGCATGGACACCACAAGTTTCAGCAAAAGGCTGTGATCAGTAGATCAGATCCAACATGATATTCCGTCAAAGAGTTAAGACCAAAAAAGTCTATAAGATGGTCAATGTCAAAAATTTGCTTTGTGTAGTGACTCAGAAATAGTGCAGTATCCTCAGCATTTCTTCTTTATTTCTTCTTTAGTTTCATAACTTCATTCTTTAAATTCTATACTTCTCAAAAAAAATTCACATTTTTAATGCGGTCTCTGATTTTCAGACAAGTTTGCAATATTATTCTGGAATATTTCATTTCTCTAAATTTCTTTTGTGTCAAAATGAAATTCAGTTTAGGTATTTAAGCTTTGTGACCATCCAATCATGCATGCAGATAAAACTGAAATACAGTCTTATAAATAATAAATAACATAGTTTGGTATGATTTTATATATGATACCTTATTTGATACATAAGGTCCTTACACATTTGTAATGTATGTTAAATATTATTATTATTACATATAGATACTTAAATATAACAAATACGAAATATGTGCCATAAGTTATAAAAACGAGTATGTGCATGTGTGTGTGTTCTGGAATACTGTAGGGTGGCTTGCTCAGTGGAGACCAGTTTTCTGCTCTGTTGATTACACAAATCCGCCAACACTGAGGTCACAAACTGTGAGCGAACAAATCACAAGTTCAAGAGTCTGCTGTCACCGGCCTCCTCTTTCAACACCGAGACAATGTAAACTGCTCAAGACAGCCAGCAGATATACGGCAAAGGCCCAGAGTAATGAGCAGATCCGGAGCAAACGCTTACGCTGGAAAATCAGCAGTGCTGGATTAACTTCCACATAGTTAAACTGAACCTATTTTAACTGTGGGAGTGTAAATTTAACTCTGTGGGAGTTAATTAACTGGAGCTTTCACTGCAAGGTTCTTGTTAATTCAAGCATGTCTCACGGTGGCCAGTGCCACTCTTTAATGCATCCTGTGAAGCTGGACAGAGTTCATACTCGGTTCAGTCCTGCCATTATATACTTTGTTCCACCTCTCACACTGTTCCCTAGGCCTTCGTCATCGCTGTGATATAAGGGCATTGTCCAGGGGCCACATTCACGGTCACTACAATGTAGGCGAGTGATTGAGCCTTCGTGTGATTGTGGCCTGATCTCTGCCTGCTGGTTCCCCTGCTGGAAAACTGTTGTGTTTTAACTCACACGGGAGACATTTAACGTGGCACAATTTAGGTTTGCTATTGTTCTAGCTGCTCATAATGACAGACTTGGCTACAATGAGAGTTTGAGTCTTTGGGCCAACTTCTGAACACACTTTATTTTTTTTGTGGTTTTGATTATTCCCATCTATGGATGGTTCATACCATGCATAATTTGGCAACCTAGGAGATTGTGAGAGTAATCTTCAGAGCACACTTTAGTGAATTTGGGGTTTGTTTAGAATACCAAAGTTCAAAAATTCACCATCATGAATCTTGTTCTTCCAAGCAGCTCTCACTGTACTGGCAGAATGAAACTTATTAGCTAATTTTAAGGCCAGACAGTTATAACTGGCATGTAACATATGGCCAAATACTTAGCAAAGTTGTATATCTCTCTAACAGATAATGAAAATGATCTATTCAATATTCAACTGTAACAACATCTCATAGTCTGTTATTACATTTGCTGAGATTATATCATCAAGAGGTAAATAAAAGCTTATTGCTTTATGTTACAACATTAACTTTGTGAGTTTTGGCCATAGTTGACAAGTGAATAAAACTAAAATTCCTGGAAGCACACCGTTCAACAATTACATACCCAATCAGAGAAACTACAGCACAAAAAGGTCAGTAGATCAGGGCCTTTAAATTGCTCTCAGGTGTGCCTGTGACTGGTGTCTTCCTGCCAATTATTACACCTCCATTAGACAGAGGAGGGATTTGACGGGGAGCTCATGTTACCCAACTAGACCACTGCACCAGATGCTAAATGGGGCCCTGATTGAAGTGCCAAGTCAGGGTTGGTAGATTTCAACAGCCATGCAGGCGTTTCCTGGCAAACGATCATTCCATCCAGACGCGAGTTTCAGTTCGAGCAGAGGCTCGGCCAGCAGATAAAGGGCCTCGCCAGCCTGGGCAAACAAACAAGCGGCTGATTATTGTGGCGCACGCGTGAGCCCCTAATTCGTAATGAATTAACAGGGCCGCTTGCAGCGCCGATAAGCCGGGGCGCCCCTGCTCCTGTTTTCTTAACTAATGCTTGCACTCCCTCTGCCACTTTAATCAGCGTACAGACAAGCCAAAAACCTGCCGCAACACAGGAATAAAACGTCAAAGCAATTCCACCAGCAGCCAATTCATACATCCTCTGCGTGTTTGACGGCCTGAAACCCTCCGGGCATCAGATCATTGTATATTTTGCTTTGACGTGATCAACTTTGATTGTCTGTATAGATACACATACAAAGGCTTCAATACACACTATGTCATTGTTGTGTTACATGTTGGAGCAATTACATATGGCAGTTGAACTGATTATGCTGTATATAAGAAGACTTCAGAAAGAGATATGAATGAGGCATAGAGATAGTCTTATGAATTCACTTTAAACAATGATCACAAAGTGTTGAACTGCACTTAATTTTTATCCTGTACTGTTTAAGCATGGACATATTTCTGAGAATACCTTCACACACAAAAGAAAAACAGTTAAACTTGCACTTCTCCACTCCTTTCTTGTCAGAAACAGGTCAAAGTACACATAAACGCTTCCCAGAGACTTCTTGCCCAACTGGGCTGAACTTTGTACCACTTTTCTGGCTTGGCTCCGAAAGCACTCACTCGAGGTTTTTCTCACGTCGAGGAAAAGTTAAAGCCGTCGACTGAAGTGTGTTATTGTATGATTAGGGCTGAAACCCAGTCTCGGCTTGAAAATCTCTTTCTAATGAGTCCCCTTCAATCAGTCAGCAGAGCTGTCGGGGCTCTGTGGCCATCTTTACTCTATAAAGACTCTTAAAAGCCCTGTTTGTACTCCATTAGCATGACTTCTATCTGCTCACTTCCTTTCCAAAAGAACATGGGTTCTGCCACCCTCATAGCACACAGACTCCTAATGCCCTTTTCTGTTGCTGCCTGATGCAGATTTTGCTGGAGTTTTGGCCTATTTGATGAGTGCTGGGGGCTGCTCAGATGAACCCTGCATAGACCCTCCTGCCCCCTCTCTTCCCCCCTGTCCTAAACCCTGAGAAATCTCAGTGTGGAGGAACAGGAAACACTCGAGCATCAGGAAGCCAGCTTGCGTTTGAGGGAAGCTGGGTTCCTGTTGTTGCCGGTTGTTGTCACCGTGGCTGTTTTGAAATGAATTTTTTTTTTGATGGTCCCCTTGGATTCCAGAATAGCTACTGCTGAGCTACTGTTTACCACATGCCATTTCGTCCAGTGTAGCTGTTACATAATTTGACAAAAAAGTTTGATGTATCAGAACAGATTCACAATTGAATTAACTATAATTCCATTGTTTTACATGCCTGGAAATAGTTTACTCCTCAGCATATGGGTGGGCTATCAACAGGCATCTTTGCTTAGTGAGATAGAATTTTCATCCTGCTAGCTCCTGAGTGGGTTATCTTTAAACGCTTTTGAGAAGCAGATGAACCTGGAACAGTTCAGGCTTCTTCACCCTAGATGTCTGACTGTCTCTCAAGCAAAAAGCCCATTGTGCATAGTGCTTTGCCAAGGCAGATATCCAGCAGCAGATTGCTCTATTGATAATGGCCGACATGTCCTTCAAGCAGTAAGCACAACAAGAAAGCAATCAAACACAGACGGTGAGCCTGTCTAGCATTTTCAAACATGGTCTAAGCCTGTCGTCTTTCAGCCATGCTAACAAAACAGCATTTGTCCAGTTTATATCCAATTTACTTGTCAGCTTGATTGTATGTGTACACTTTTGATAAATGATGCATCATTTTGCTGTGCCAGTCAAGAGAACTGACCTGTCACATCATCAAAGTGGGGTCCTGAAAAATTAGATTTGTTTACCAGCAACATTAATCAGTGCATTGTGAATGCTTTGATGCATCATGAACTCATCGTTAATAGGTATCAGTAATGCTTTTTACATCAAAGGTGTCCCCTGAACATCTGGAAGACAAATAGTGAGGATAAGCTAACTAGATCAGCACCAGTTCCTCTCCCCTTTTGAACTTACACCAATTGAAATCAACATTAAAACCATAATTATATTTTATTTTAGTGGTTTTTGGAGAGAACAAACACAAAAGGTTGAAGGCTTCACCAGTGGAAGGGATTGTTTTGCCTGTAGGTTTGGCCTGCTTAAATGTTTCCAGATATTTTGTGAGTCAAGTGCAAGCCAATCTCCTTCTTCTTCTTCTTCTTCTTCTTATTTGTCTTCTCAGTGGCCTACCATGAGTAGAGCCACAAACCATGTTTTTCAGTTTTTGGCATAATTTGAAAATGCCTGTTGGCCTTTATATTTTGTATAATTTTTACAGTGAGTTTTTGGTTTTGTTCCAACAGCAGCAATATATTTTTGCAGCCTATGTAATAGTTTTCCAGTGACTCTTTCAGTAAAGAGCTCTGACATGAGCTTTTTTATTTCAAACAACTGACTAAAACATGATTAGGCTACCACACATATTTTAAGTCACTGCTGTATCTAAGACTTCTGCAAGGCCTAAAAGGATGTTTTTTTCCTCACAGAATTGGCCTCACATTGTCAAGATGGCCTTGAGGATTCCTTACTCATGACAAAGCACTGATGGAATGATTACTCTTACAGCCACTACTAGCTTAAACATCTTTAGCGTTTTGTACTACAGCTACATTGTGTTGAGAATCCCTTGTGTTGGTCCAATAATGGCACTGTTCTAATAGTCCAATAATTGGTCCAATAATTCAGACCAAACACAGATTCATCATAGAGTGTTTTCAGTCCAGCAAGAGATTGTTAGCAAATCAAGCAAATCTGTATATACAGCCATTCAAGTCTCCAGTGATATGTATCAGGATATTGCTGGAATTGATGTAACAGGACAAGTACAAGCTGTCTCATTAAACATGTACTACCACCCATGAACAGCTTCAGATCATGCCAAGCCAGATCAGATGACCAACTAGCAAAAGTTGGATGAGCTATGAGCTGGCCTGTCCTATGCTGTCAGCTGAGCCTTGTGATCTATCCTAGAAATTCCGGGAGTAATGGCAGTGTAAGCTAGAAATAAACATAGAGGGTGGGTTTCAAAGTTTCTTTGACAGAAGGCGAGTCTTTCGTGTAAACTAAAAAGTGCCAAAAACATTACCTAGGGTAATGCTTTAGAAGAACCACTTTGGCTGCAATTGATGGCTCTGTAAATAATCGGTTTTGGTAATTGAGATGTGAAGAAACTTTTTAGAGTTTAAAGAACCTTTACATAATTCTAAAGCAGTGGTTACCAACCCATCTCCTGGAGATCTACCTTCCTGCAAATTTAACATGTTTCATTAAGCTAATCAAAGACTTCAGCAGGTATTAATTAAGTGAATCAGTTAGGTTCAATTAGAGCTTGAGGTAAAGTCTGCAGGATCTCCAGGATGTCCAGGAGCAAAATTGGTGACCAGTGATGTGCACCAGCATCCTATGCAAATAAACGTTTTTTCCTAGTCCTATATGTACAAGCCAAGAACTCTTTAGGAACCTTTATTTGAGAATATGACAGTTTAACAGTTGCCACCCACAAGCTAGGTTGCCCCCTGTAACACAATGCTACCATAGCTAGAAGGGTGGAGGCTGGCATGTGCCTCCTTTGAGACCAGCCACCACATCTTTTCAAACTGTCGTGAAGTCTGTGTCCTTGGACAGCTCACTACACTTGGATGAGAACATCAATTCTCTTCACTGTCTTGGACTCCTGGCCTCAAATGGCTGTGGCATCACCAGAATTCAAAGATGCAAAGCTCCTGATAATAGGCAGAAGATTTGGAAATGTGCAAAGGCTTGGATGATTGCATCACTTGGAAGCCCTGCTTTTTGATTTCTTAGTAGACTGTAATTCCTGTTTACCAAATATGACTGACAAGCATGTACTCATGTATTCTGACGCAATTCTGATTGTCAAGCTGCAAAATATCTCACTGTGCTCAAAGGACAATGCTGAGCACTCAGATATGTCACCTGACCATGCAGCCCGTGACAAGGGAAAGAGAAAGGTGCCACGTCTGCAGGACTATAAAAAAAAATCTGAGACGATGTTTCATTTAATGTCCAGTCATTATTCAGGAAGTATTTCTGAGCAGATTAGATGTAAAATAATCCACTTGCACAAAGAAGGAAAAATAATAAATAAGTGCATAATACATTTTCAGATCTGTAGTCCAAAAAAGGTTAAAAGATAAAGAAAATGGGAGTCTTAAAGACTGTGCAAGACCTGGTAGACCACCAACACTGTCTCCATCAGATAAACAGTACTTAAGCTTTCACTTTTGAGAAAGAAGAGATCAAACTCCACTCTTGCTTGTGATCTGAAAAACTCCACGGGTGTTTCTGCCGATCTTTCCACTGTGAGAAGATAACACTATGAGCCTGAAAGAATGTGTAGCTTTCTACAAAAAAAAAGGAAGAACATTTTATAATCAAGCAAGGATGCTGCTGGTGCTCTCAGAACAATGGACTGAGCAACCCAGAGTCCAGACCTCAACATCATTAAATGTATTTGGAATTATTTGGATCGTGAGAAACAGAAAATGCAGCCAACTAAGACTGATCTTAGGAGGTGTGGAAAAACGTCCCTGCAGATTTCTTGGAAAAACTGAAAGCAAGTTCCCTGAAAAGAATGCAAGCTGTAATAAAGACAAAGTTTATACACACTCAATACTAGAAAATTTGATATTCTGTTTAGTTATGGCTTTTGTATAATTTTCTATTAAACATAAATGTTTTCTTCTTTTTTTCTGACAATGAGAAATTAATAATTAGTACTGAATGGATGTTTTTGTTGGCAATTAAGTAAATCAAGGGGGGGTCTTTCATTTTTCACAATACTTTATATACTGTATAAACATTTGGTATTGCAGTCAAAAGTTTGGAATCAAATATTACTCTTTTCAATAATATTAACCAATTTCATCTGCCAACTTCTGTCAATCAGCATGTGGCCAGCTGCATCATTGAATAGCAACTTACCCATAAATGACACATACAGAAGGGATCTTGCTGAGATTCAAGCCTGGAATCTGGTAGCAAGGATTAATTCCACACTGCATCATTGGTTGGAATACCTTCAATAAGCATTTCCAACTTATCTGAATCAGCAGTTTCAACTCAGCTTTACAGTCATAACATGATGCTGTTTCAGACTTGAATGGATCACCTTACACTGGAAGAGGACCAAACTCAAGAGCTAGCCATTTAAAATGCTTTTCACCATTCGTAACTGTTGGAAAACAAAGAACTTCAGGAGCAGGACATGGAAGTGTAAAATTTCACTCCAGTCTTTGGCATCTTCCCAGCAGAGATGCAACGTGTAACATGAGCTCGCAATTTCATTTTCATATCCATGTTATGAGGGCTGTGCCAGTCAAGAGGATTAAGTTGTTTTCAGGCTGTGGATGATTTGCCAGGTAGAACAGAATGGTAGCTGCGTTGATGCTGATAATGGCGCATGATACCCTTCTCTCTCTAACGAACGGCATAATTGAAGCGTGCGTGTGTATGGAGGTAATCTGAATCAGCTGTGAAACCTGAGTAGGCTCAACCAATGAGCGAGTTAATTATTCAAGGTGCTTTGGCTGAAAACCTGATCGGCTTAAGGATCCAGTAGGCACTGTGAGCACTAGAGCTTTGCTGGGTGACCACAATGCGGAGAGAGTGGCATGCTGACCATGGCGTAAATGGAGAACATGCTTTTTGGGTGGCACGTCTGCTTAAGCACAGATAATTAAACATCCTGCCAGTTGAATGCAATATGGTGAAAGATCTGCTTCAGGCCTAAAACCACAAGTGCAGTGAAAACAGGAATGTAAATCTTATTTTGTGTGTAACTGTATGTCTGTATGCATGTAATTAACCACGTAATGATTATGTAATTACATTAAAATAGTGCAACCAAAGAACAATAATAGCAATAAAAATACTAATAACTTTTATTTATGATTAAATCATAAGGGTTCATATGAGAGCCTCACTCTTATACTTTCAGTACTGTGCAAATATTTTAGGAACTTATGCATATTATCTAGAATGTGGGTAATAGTGTTTGTGTTTGTAAAATCACATGAGAATAAATGCAAATAAACATGAATGTAGTAAAAATCATTTTAGTAAATGTATTGTTTCCAGAAAAGTAACTATGTTATGAGTTATCTTAAAAAGTAAAGTGGTTGGTTAGTGTAGTGGTTAACACCGCTGCCTTCTATGCTGTAAACTAGGGTTCAATCCCCCACCTGGGTCAGCACCCTACACTATACCAATAAGAGTCCTTGGGCAAGACTCCTAACACTGCCTTCGCCTACTTGCGTAAAAATGATCAAATTATAAGTCGCTCTGGATAAGCGTGTCAGCCAAATGCCGTAAATGTAAAGTTTTGTTCCAGATGTCTCCTGAACATCACCGGCCATCACATGGATTTGTTAAATCCCATTACCAGCAAATTACCACTAATTTATAATAGTGAAGAACTGAATAGCCAAACTAGATATTTTATAAAGAATGAAAAATGATAATACATTTCCTCAAGGGAAATGGTTGAAGAAATATGTTGATAGATGTAAAATCACTACTGTTGTCTTAATGATATTTGTATTTATTAATTTTTTTCCAAAGCAAGTAAACACTGACTGATTACCATGTTCTAGATTATCATGTTCTTTTATTATAATCTTCTCAGTTGCCCCAAACATTTGTACAGTACTCTAATGTAAGTAGTAGTTTTGCACTAGTTACCAAATAATTAAAAGTAATTAACACCTTAAATTCTAATATTTATTACATCACAAGGCTTATTTTTTCAGTAACTACATAAAATGCAATGCGGTAACTAAGCAATAACCACATGAAATTCAATGCTAAGTTATTCTTAGCTTATAGAAGAGTGTAAAAGTTTGGGTCCTGGCCATTTTAGCGGATAAGTCTTACCGTTAATAACTCAAAAATAAGCCTTCAGTTTAAGGGGTTAAGCACACAAATCTGCATTTCTCTTCCCTAACCTCCTTTTTTTGCATGCTGCCAATTGCGCCACCTCCCCTTTGGTTAATTTGAGGAGAAAGAGAAAAAGGGGGTGAGCAGATCTCAGGAGTTTGACCATCTGCTCCTGTTTTCCAAATATAGAGCTCCTCTTTCCCCATCGCAGGCCTCAATTTCATCACCCACAGTGGGCAAAAGACACCCCAGAATTAGCTTCCCTCTGCCTTGCAGGAGAGGAGGGGCGCTGCCCCCAGCGCAGCGCTGGGCTTGTGAAAGCAGCAATTTGTCCGGCTGCTGCAGTGGAAAGTGTCTCCCGCGCAGTGCCCTCACTCACTCTCCTGCTGACAGTAAATTACTTGGTTCAGCAGAGCAAGTGTTGGTACAATGCAAGTTTGCCATCCGGACGACCCCCAGTTCTGAGGCAGTTCATGCTGCCAAGCCTGGGGCATCTGCTCTGCACTCTGTGCCAGTTATTCAGGGAGGCTTTCCCAGATCGTCCCACATCTTCTGTTCGCATTTATCCTCTTTCCATGTGTTTACACTGCCGATCAAGAAATTGGAATCATGTTAAGAAATATTTGACTGTTTTCAATAATATCAACCAATTTTGTTGCAAATACTTACACAAAGTGATTCTAATATGATGCTAATACACTTTTAGCAAAACATGTCCATATTGTACCAGAAAAGAACTAGAAGGACAACAGCTGAATCTTTTATGATGATAAATAAAACCATTTTTAAAATAGAGAGAGAATATTTTCCCACTCATAGATTCAAAAGGCTCTTTGAGTTGTTGTGGTTGGACAGTTGAATACAAAAGTTAGAGTAGATGTCAGATGATTCCATAATAGTCTGTAGATCATTGCACAATAATTGAGAAAGTTGTAGAAAACTGTGACTGAAGTTAAATTAAAATTAACAAGAATACCTCACATTTGAAAAGTGGTAACCTTGTGGCATTTCACTTGATCATAAATGTATCATCATAAATGGATCATTACACTTTAATGTTTTTCCATATATAGGTTTTTAACTTGATTCACTTTTTGTTGTTGAAATATGGAATAAACCATCTAAAAATGCCTTTTGGTGTCTAGCATTTAAATCTGCACTGTATAGTAATTATCGAATTGGATAATGACAATAATGAATGATGCCAAGCTTTTGAAGGCTAGTGATGATGGTCATATCTAACCAGATTCCTCTCATTTAGAGTAAATTAATGGAGTTAGAATTGCTCTCTTTGTATATTTCAGCTAATTAGATAGCTCGGTGTGTTGGTTTAGATGGGAGAGGCTGCCATTGCCTCAGGCACTCACAAGTCTGAGGGTAAGACGCTGCCCTTGATGAATATTCACACACATCTGGCTGTGGTGGTGAGATATCAGTGGGTGACTGGAGGTCTGTAGATAGCCCACCGCTGTCTCTGGAATCAAACTGCTTCATCTGTAGTCCAGCCACACTGCCTTGGATCAGTGAGATAGCCAAAGATCCACAAACCAAAAAGCTGGTGAGCTGAAGATCCAGCAGGTCACGCATTATGCCTAACTGCATTTGGCACTGGAACCTTGTAGATAAACCTCAGAGTGGCCAAGGTCACATCAGTACATCAGACTGACCGAGCCTATGACGCAAGTCCACACACATCTGAGTGAATTCAGGCTGAACTGCACAAACAATGGGGGCATGATGTGCTTTATTTGGAGAGACAAAACAAAACAAAACGAAGAGGTTAAACGCATCCTATAAACTGTCGTAAGGAAGTTTATATCATATGTTTAAGTCCTGAATGCATACCTCAGGTCACTAATGACCTGTGACCTCATTTTCTTTTTTTCCTCATCCATCTTTTTCCAGATAATATAAAAAAATAACAAAAATTATTTTATTTTGTGGCTGTGAGTAAAATATTTCGACAGCTTTTTTTGTGATATAATTGCACTAACAATGCAAGGTACTGACGAATAGTTAGTGAAACATCCATGCATTTATAAGAGAGAAGAATTCCTGCATAACTTAATCAATATGAAGTAAACAAAGTCTTTCAGTGTGGTTTGATGTAAAATGCTCCCTTCTACAGAAACTTACAGACTCAGAATAGTTCATAGTGATAGTGATGGGAACCAGACGTCTAAAGAGTTTAGTATCTGTAAAAGCTCCATCACTGAAAGTTATTATACAAAATGGAAACACATATGTGGCCTGATGCCTGACACTTAGATTTATGATAGATTTGAGAAGGTTTTTGATTAAAACATCATCATCATCATCATCATAATCATCATCGTCATCATTGTTAACTGCTTAAACATATTAAAACATATTTTTCTAAATTCGCTCATGGCAGAGAGGTGCATGCAGGGTGTTATAAGGCAAAAAAGTTCCCAAAGAAAACATTTTTTTTTTTTTCATCACAATTTAACTATTATCAACTTTACATATAAACCCTCAGGAGATCTGTAGGTTCACTGGTGGTTTGGATAGTAAATAAAATGGCTATATTTGTGTTGAAGGCAACAATTTCAGCATGCAAATACCCATTTAAGTATGCAAATGGTTCTTTGGGTGTTCATGGTTCCATATAGACTCACTTTTTTTATTATAGAACCCTTGAGGAACGACCTATTTAAGAGTGTATATGAATTATGATATAAATTCACATCTTATTAGTGCAAAATGTGCAGCTTATTAAACTCTTGTTAAACTCTTAGTAATAAATGGTAGAAGTCACTTGACAGTATCTAGAACCTACAAGAATTGAATGGTGCCAATTGTATCCTAAAAATGTGTCAATTTAGATGATAATTCATGCATAAAGCAGTCTTTAGAAAGTGTGTATTATTAAAATAAAGTTAAAAATAAAGCAGTTATTCATTATTTTTAAGATATTTGTACATAACAAACCTCCAATTATGTACTAACACATGGCAGCTTAGAGGGCCCATTTTGGAGAGAACTAAATTTAATTTGCTTTATTGAACAAAAAGGGAGTTTGAAGTACTTTGTAAACATTGTTAAAGTCAAAACATATCATTCACTCCCCAGGCTTAAAAGCTAAACTATAAAACCAGCCCACTTTGAATCCATTGTTTCTGTGATTTCATGACATCAGTGGTTTAGTGAATAAACCATATGACCAGGGCTTCATGGAGCAAAGAACAAGACCATAATAAAATTCCAATAGGTGTTTCTTAAAATAAGTGATAGCAAAAAAATCTAAATAAATCAAAAACAACAACAAGTGCACAAACTTTAAGCCAAATTAAAAGAGGAGTTAAAAGCAAATGGCAGTCTAGAATTTTTTAACCCTGTAGGATCCAGTTGGTGTGCTACACAAAGTAAAGATGTGTCCTAAGGCTAGGACTGAACTGCAGCAGGGTCATGTGGTGAGATATAGTTTAAATGAAGCAAACATCATCTCACCATTATAAAAGTGTAAAATATAATGGCCAGTAAAATATGGCGATGAGCCTCTGATGCAGACATAATGAAACATGCTTTTAAGTTTCCATCTTAAAAGCAATTTAGACAAAATTGTGTCGCAACCTTCCATTTGTTTCCATCCATTAGTGTGGGAGAAAGACACATAAATCACACATGATGTCTACAAGGCCTACGAGAACGTCATTCTGATCAATAAAACCGCAATAAACAAAATGGGGCGTGTCTGCACACTACATTACGGGAGCTTGTTATGGCTTTATGGATTTCTATCTCCAGCGAGGGACTGTGTAATGACAAAAAACATCTTCAGTGTTTTTGTGTTTGCTGGGATGTTTTCTATGAGTCCGCACAACAAGATCCATGTGTTTCCTGGTTTTCCTAAATGTTGTCCTAAATGTGTGCCACAGAACAAATCCAGTGAAAACAGTCAAACATCTTAAACCAGCTTGCAAGCATCTGGGATTAGAAAGAGCTTAGGCTCAAAGCAAGCACAGCAGAGAACACAGCTGGAATGATGACAGTGGAAATGGTACAGTGATGGAGAGGTTAGGCCAAGATATACTTTTGCCATTTGACTGGACTGAATCCCTTTTCCCCTCATGTGATCAGCTCCAGCCCCAGTGGGAGGCTGGTACTGAACATGCTTTGATCCCTGGCCTCCTTAGAGAGTGATGCAGTCATCCTTCACAGGAAAGAAGATGTTCCAGGGCCTGTCTGGATCATCCAATTTAAATATTGAATCTTCTCAAAGGAATTCACTTGACTGTTTTCTTCAAATGTGTGATTAGCCAGAGGGAACCTATAAAGACTTCCTTAGTGATCTACTTCAGAAGCGAAGCTCAGTGAAACAATATAATATTGCCTGGTTCAATGTAATCACTGCTGGGGTATGTCTTCTTCTTGAGCTGGTTGTTTCATTAAGCAAAGTCTTTTAGAGTTCAAATGAGGATGCAGAGATCTGTGTGTTATTTATAAATGTTCATTGAAATTTGGGCCGGATGTTCTGTTATCGGTAGGTTTGGGATGTAACAGAATACAAGTTTTGGGAACACATAATCAAAAATTAAGTATCTGCATTCAGTCCAAGTTACATTTCCTGCACCATCACACTGAACACGGGGGTCCCCCAAGGATGTGTACTGAGCCCCCTCCTATTCACTCCAATGTCCCACGACTGCACACCATTGCACAGCTCCAACCTCTTCATCAAGTTTGCAGACGACACAGTTGTGGTGGGTCTCATCAGCAATAATGATGAGACAAACTACAGGAGCGAGGTGAGCCGCCTGGTCTTGTGGTGTAGACACAACAATCTTCATCTGAACACTGAGAAGACAAAGGAGATCGCTGTGTACTTCAGGAGAATGTGCACCCAGCATGCTCCTCTGACCATCAACGGTGCTGCTATGGAAAGGGTGAACAGCACCAAGTTCCTGGGTGTGCACGTCACAGAGGACCTCTCTTGGGCCAACAACACAGCATCACTAGCCAGAAGGGCTCATCATCGCCTCTACTTCCTCCACAAACTGAGAATAACTAGAACCCCAGCTGCCATCATGTGCACCTTCTACAGAGGTACCATCAAGAGCATTATGACCAGCTGCATTACTGTGTGGTATGGCGCCTACACCGTGTCATGCCGCAAGACACTCCAGCGCATTGAGAGAGCAGCTGAAAAGATTGTTGGCACCTTCCTCCCCTCCCTCTAAGAGATACACAGCTCCCATCTCACCCAGAAAGTCATCTGCATGACAGGTGATCACACTCACCCAGTACACAGGTTCTTCAGCCTGCTGCCATAAATATGCCTGTTAGATGGGCTCCAAAGAGGATCTAATGTCAGCATTAAGTCCTTTGAGGGATGATCAAACTAAAACTCCTCAATAGTGAACATGTTGCAAGTGCAAAGCTCAGCATCAGTCATTCTGGGCTGTACTGGGATTATGGGAGCAGCACTGGAAAAAAAAGTGTAGTTCATGTAAATGGTAAGCACTTTTTTCACAATATGTATTGGCAGAAGACATACATGAAGAATACTGCCAATCAGTAACAATGACAAACAGTGTGAATTAAGTAAAAAGCAAGTTTTGCTATGTGCCTTATCAATATGTATTCAAAATGAACTCAAAATGTATTCTGAATATGTCACCTTTTGATACATTGCAATGGGATATGTTACTGAATACATTTATCACAGTGTATTCAGCATCCAGCCATCACCACTTTTTCAGATTAGTTTGCCAGAGTCTGGCTATCATTGAGAGGAGCCATCACCATGCCAACCAAATACCACTATACTGAGTTCTAGAATAATATTTTCTGCTGAGCCATTGACTTTCTGGAATTCAAGGCATCCAGTAGGCCTTTGAAAATAAAAGTGTTTGGAACAGTGCCATAGAATAGTGTTTCTTAATTCTGCTCCTGGGAACCCACTTTCATGCACAGTTCAAACAAAAGTCATAGTTGGAGCATGGAATGTACAAATCACAGCAATCTGAAAGTAGTGAAGATGAATCATCTACACACCAAAATCCTTGGGATCAGTGACCTAAAATGAAGTGGGTTAGGACACTTTCAGTCAGCAGAGACACACCATCTACTTGGTCAATTTCAGGGGTGGTAATGCACAAATCATCAATGAAATCAAAATTCAGGTGGAAAGAATTCACAGAAGACCTCAACAAAAGAGATGTCAATTGCCAAGACACTTTTGTTGATTTTGACTACACAAAAGAACTTTCAGTGCTAGAAGATGAAGTCATTGCCAAAGAAGCAGCCATGGGAATCAAGAGCATTGCACTGAATACCAAAGAAAGGAGACACGAAAGAGTGTGCCAACTATTGTACAATTTCCTTAATATCACAAATATGCTCAAGATCATTTCATTCAGATTAGAGCCTTACATTGAAAGAGAACTGCCGGATATGCAAGCAGGATTCAGGACAGGAAGAGGAACAAGAGATATTATTGCGGATGTACACTACATCATTGAAAAAGCTATGGAATTCCAGAAGGAAGTCAACATGTGTTTCATTGCCTGCAGCAAGGCATTTGACAGTGTTTACCACATTAAATTAAGCAAAATGGGAATACTAGAGCATCTCACTGTTCTAATGAGGAATCTCTACACTGACCAAAAAGCCATAGTAGTCAGGACAGAAAATGGACAAACAGAATGGTTTCACATTGGTAAAGGAGTGAAACAAGGTTGTATAATATTACCAATACCTGTTCAACCTGTATGCTGCAGATATGATGAGAGAAGCAAGACTAGAGAAAGATGATCGAGGGTCTGGGATTGTTAGAAGAAACATCAATAACCTTTGATTTGTGGATGATACAAAACTCATATCAAAACTTGAAGAGATGAAGACTAAAAAGTAGTATACAAAAGACCCCTAACTTTTCCACTGATGGAGAATATGTGGAAATGGTGGGCAGCTTTTGGCTGCTCAACAATTATTAACAACAGATGATCCAGCACAAATTGACACTTGACAGAACAAGGATCAAGGAGCTTGAAAAGATTTTAAATGCAACCATTTGTCTCTACACACAAAGTTCAGATTTGTCCAGGCTATGATTTTCTTTGTGTTTCTTTGTGGATGTGAAAGCTGGACAATTAACAGGCTGAACAGGCAAAATATAGATACCTTTTAACATTGGTGTTTTTGAAAACTTTTAAGAATACCTTGGCGTGATTGAAAGAACAGCAAAGAAAACAAATGAATGGACCTGAAACCTCATATTATAAGAAGAAGCAGTTTATTGGAAAATGCTTTTATGATGTGAAGGTGAAAGAGGACAAGCAGCTTACATTTACATTTATGGCATTTGGCAGACACTCTTATCCAGAGTGACTTACAACTTGATCATTTTTATACAGGTAGGCCAGGATAGTGTTAGGAGTCTTTCCCAAGGACTCTTATTGGTATAGTGTAGGGTGCTTGCCCTGGTGGGGGATTGAACCTCAGTTTACAGCATAGGAGGCAGAGGTGTTAACCACTACACTATCCAACCACAAGATGGATAGATACAGTCAGAGGAATCATGAACCAGCCATTGAGAAGCCTAAAGACCTCAACAGAAGACAGGATATTCTAGAGAAATACTGTCTATGTGGCCATCAGGAGAAGGAAATGAATTGATGACACATAAAAAAAAATAATAATAATACTAATAATTGCATCATGAGTTAAAAGAAAATTCAATGCAACTTCTGAAACTTAGAGGATGGAAAAATATTCCTGCAGATTTCTTTGCAAAACTGAAGGCAAGATTCCTGAAAAGAATGGAAGCTGTGGTGATCTACAAACATTCTATTACATTTAGTTGATATTTTATTTAGTTGTGTAATTTTCTGTTAAAGGCTGTTAAGCTTTTCTGTTGTTAGACTGGATATTATAAACATTCAGAATGGTTCGTGACTTTGTACAGTACTGTAAGACCAAGCCAAGAACCTTTGAGGAATGTACCTAGACTGGGGCTACACTTCATGTAGTGTAAATATCTTTAAATGGCATTTGGACACTGCCTATTTCCACGGATCAGTGAATAACAAACAAAAAACAAGGGCATTTATTCACCTGTCCTAAATCCTACTTTGAATTCATAATTTGTGTGAAATATATTATGCATTTAAGAGAAGCATCAGAGATCATTCTGGGTGGACTTAATCTCTAAGTGACATTTTAATCAGTTCAGAGTAAACTGTGCTGTGGTGTGTTTATCCTGGACTGCCGAATAATCAGCCAAAAATGCACTGGAAAGAATTCTAAGCATCTACCCTTAACTCTGTGCCCTCATTTTCAAGCCAAATGGCACTACTTCACATCTGCATTAAAACAAAGATTTGAGGGAAGAACATAAACGTCTTTTTTTCACTATACATTTCCTTCTTGCAGAGTCTAGATCTTCTCCATCCAAACTGTTTATGACGTCCCAGGCCTTGCTCTAGGCCTAGTTATTCCTGTTACACAGCACTAATTCTCTCGACTCAGCCCAATTTGTGGACGCTGCATGCCTCCTCGAAGCTCACAATCATCTTTTGCTGAACCTAATAGAGATGGGGCATCAGAGCTTGGCCTGCCTCATTTTGTCATGCTAATTATCACTTCTAATTAAGTGGTCCTGTGCCCCCCATGGGACCCCCTTCATCATATTCCATTAACACAGCCTGGCACCTGCCGTTGGCTTGGGTGTGTATATGTGTGTGAGACAGCCTCAGGTGGGATCGTTAGGCCCGGCCTTGGTTGGGGCTGTTTCTTGCCTCTGCCTAATCTCCGCTCATTTGGGGACTTGATGCCCTCCAGCAATAACACCTCAGCGTCAATCAACCAGCACAATTTGGTGAATGGCTCTGGCAGACCCTTACAAACCCTCAGTAAAGGGTTGTGCATAGGTGTTAACTCACTCAGTTTACCTATGTGTAAAATATATATATATATATATATTTTTTTTTTTTGTTGTTTTTTTTTTTTTTTTGTTTGTTTTTTTTTTAGGTATATGACTGTATGAAGTTGGGGTATGGGGAATCTAGTTTAATATGATGTTCCTCTTTTCAAATTAGTTAACATCAAGATTTGTTTCCTATGATCTATTTTATTACTTGACTTACTAGCCTAAAAATCACAAGATCAGACTGTGATGTGGGAGAGTAGTCAAAAAGAATAAAAATACATGTCTGATTCTGTGCTAAATCATTTGTATGATTGCCAGAGGGCTCTAAAATTGTAAAGAAAAATAAAACTGGATAAACTGCTGTTGTTTGTGAAGGCAGAAAAGCTCTACATACACACCTGTGTAGCTGCACTGTAAAAATATTGTAAATTCTGAATGTAAAACTAAATGGTCAATATCCATTAAAAAGATTAAATGCATGTAAATAAACCAGACATGTACTGTATTGTAACAGAAATAAAATTCACAATATCAAATTATCATCTTTATATAACAGATATTTGCATTTTGTTTTAATGTTGTTACTGTTGTTATTATGGTCAAATGTTGTATTTCTTTGAACACCCGTAGTTGAAGTATTGGAAATAATGAATTACAGTAGAAGGTAGTTGTAGTGCTGCATGTGCTACCCTGGGGTCAAGGAGGATGCTGGAGGCAGGATTCAGGGTTGCAGTAGTCATATCTTTAATTTACCCGGGGGGCCACAGTAGTATTTAAAAAAAATAAATGACTGTAATTTTACACACTTTTACTATCATTGAGAAAATATATTTTTACTACATGGAGTTTCCATATGGCAACAGTTAAATTATCTCAATTTTACAAGAAAGCAGTATAATGAAATCTGAGTTTTACTCTTTAACTGTGGGAAAAGGGGTATTTTACTTTCAAAGGGCAAATACTTGGTGACATTCTATGACCAGGACATGTTGTTAGTGCTCCCTTTTTCCCTCAACACTTGAAACTGAAAAGGTCTCTCAAAATACTGAAAGCTCCCAAAATTGACTAATTTTTAAATATTCAGGCAAAATCCCTTAAAGTAAAAATGCTACCAGGGGTAAGTTAACTTTTTATTTTCATCATTAAAATCTGTTTATATATGATAAGTTTTTTGTAGAATGATAACATGAATTTATTGCTATATGGGAACTACACGTAAATATGGAACTGATCTGTGTGCATTCAACTTATTTTACATAGCACTAGGCTAATCTGAGGCTATGTTTTTTATTTATTTATTATTTTTATGTGTATTTTGTAATTTCAGACATTTTGTAATTGTAATCTATTATCTGGATTATAAATTACAATTGAAAATCATACTTTTAATAGAACAAATTGTGTTACCCCACCCAAATTATGTTAGTCCACCTTTGTGCAAATTTCTACTAAATAAAAACATGCTGATGATGACTAAATGAAATGCATGATACTGAATGAGACTGATTAAATTAAATTAAACCAGAAATGCATTTGTTTTTTTGATCTACAAAATGATGTCCTCATGTCTTACTATGTAACTTATGTTATTATGACCATACATTCCAAATAAGATTTGAAATGAGATTAAATGTGTATATATTAGGTTAAGCATTTCACTAAGTATAAGTTGCATTCATTAAATCTTGTTTTCAAGAAAAGGAGGTTTTTAGAGAAAAATGTAATTTTATGGTCCTTTCATGCCTGCACATTGTTGCTATATAACGTACCAACTACCTCTCTTTAAAATAATTGAATATTTATATTGTTTAAGCAATTTTATATAATAAAAACATTTAAACTTTAAAATATTTACATCATGTTTAAATAATAATTCTTGTAATAAAGGGTTTGTCCAAGACCCCTGCTTCCAGTGCAGGGTAAAATTCACTCCATCAAGAATTTGATCTTAACCACAAAATTGAATAAGAAATCTCTAAGTTAAAATTGCTGATCAGTGTTATAGACATATATGAAGGTAGTGTCCTTTCCCAGGGACATTTATTGGTATAGGGAAGGGAATTAAACCCTACTCTGCTGCATGAAGGGCACCCCTGTTACCCTCTACACTACAGTCAATCCCTATTCAACCCCCAAAAAAGGAAAAAAGGCTTTTTTTATTTACCTCGAGTCATTTAATACAGGATATTGACTCTGTCTGGTTTTGACATCATTTGAAAATGCCAGCTCCTCTTTACATTGTATTGAAAATAATCATCAATAGATCAATATAAATAGTCTAGAATCACTTGGAAAAAAGCTTGTTCTACTAACTCACATTCAAAGTTAAGAACATTTTACAAGATAATAGGTTTTTTTCTCCAGAGGGCAAAACTACATAGATTGAGTGACTATCATTTGGACACTATATTACACAATTCAGGATGATGCACTGGCAGATAATTTTGGAATTAATGCAATTTTGTATTTTCTCTGTAAATCAAAACTGAATAAACTACACCAAAGTAAACTCCAGACACTGTCCATTAAACACATTTTCCTTCATTTATGAGAGAAATTTTAATATATATTTCAGGTAACAAAATGTGCCACTATTCTGACTTTTTAGGGCTTTTTGCTCAAACACTCTGATAAAAAAGTAGTCATTTAAACTTTTGTTAGGAAAAACACTCATATTACACTTATCACCCCACTGGTGCCAGGGCAAATTCATACTGTATGCTTTAATTTTACATTGACTTTCTGCAACTATGCTTCAAAAGTTCTGTAGTTGCCCATCTCATTTTCAAAAATGGTTCTTTAAAGAGCTATGCAGTGTAAGGTTCTTAAGACAATCAAGTGTGAAACATCTGTGCACTGTGAATTATTCAGTAGCTTAAAAAACCAAAGCATAAGTTCTGTAGTTATGAGAGTGAGGAACTGAAATGAAACCCCACAGAGCAGCTCATAGGGTTTAAGAGTTAAAGCACATTTACTTGTTTGCTAAGCTTTTAGGAGTTTTGTTCCTGAACATATTTCTGATCTGCTCACTGCTGATGTCAGTCAGTAGTGCTGCTCCACCCATAAAGTTCACCCTCACCATGGTGATGATGAAAGCAGTCACATTTGCCCCAGGGCAGGATCATCAGCTCAGGAAATTAAGCTATGAGGAGACATGCTGAATTTCAATATTTATATTACTATGCAGAATGAGAAAGAGGAGGTGTCAGACGCTCGCTGTCACACATTCACCGCAATATCATTGTTGTCTTTTTCCATATTCTGCTCATCTTTAATTTAGGGACACATGGCTTTTCAAAATGAGTATGAATGTTTTTTTAGCTGAAAAACTAAGGGGCCAGCCCCTTGTGATGTCAGCACTCTTTCAGGAGTCTTTAATAACATTTTAGAAAATAAAATGATTAAATCATCATTAAGGTAAGATTCACTCTTCATACTACTGGACTGTCACTCATTGTCCATTTCATCAAGTATAGCTGCACTTTGGAAGTTTACAGTTACTGACTGTAGCCCATCTGTTTCTGCTAATCAGCCTCCCTCTGCCCCGTCCTTCAAAGGAAGGCCATCATAGGACCAGTGTTGGCCAGATATTATTTGGGTGTTTGATCATTTACAACAGTGATAAAAAAATTAATCAACCAATTGTAAAAGCTACAAATTGGTGGGTGTTTCTGATAATATGAGATTTTCAATGAAACAACATTGTTACATGCCTCATAGCTCTATGCCATCAGTGGGATATTCTGTACTGTTTTATGTTTTTGTTGTATAGTGCAAGGTTTGCTTAAACCCTTAAAATCTCAGGCTTATCACATACTAACAGTAACTACAGCGACTTCAATGCAAACTGGTTGAGCTATTCTTAGGTTATAGAATTGTGTAATAAAACCCTGGCCACTAAAGAATGAGATATTTGGTGTCTATTGCACTTAAACTTAAGCAACGAGATATTTGGTGTCTATGGCTCTAAAAAAAATTCAACATCCAGTTTATTCCACCACCGCTGTACATGAGAAATTTTAGGAATGTTGAATTCTTGACTTTTCCATTGCTGCCCGATTGAAAATAACGAATATATGGTTTGCCGTCCACCACCTACCACCAACAAGTATTTTAGGCAGTGTTTCCAGTATTTTGTACACCCATTGTACTTTGATAAACATGAAGCTTAAGGTCACTAAATATATACAAAGCATAAGCAAACAGCAATTTCATGTTAACAAAACCTTCCTTACTTAATGGCACACGCCAGCCAACATGAACAATTTAACTGCTTTGTTAAATCTCTTGTAAACATTTTTTCTTGCCTTAGCTGCATGTATCTTGAGAGTGAGAAGAGGTTTTGAAAACAAAAAAATTTCTTGGAGGAGGGCTGTTGAATTTTGTTCTCCTAGCTGATGAATGGAGAAGGAAGACTAATATTACTATTAGTGAGTCGAATCTCTTATTGCCGTCTATCTAGATACTTTACCTCTGTTTGGGTTTTTTCTCTGCCTGAACAGTATTGATACAATATACCCAGCATGCATTTTATATTTTACATATTATATATATTTAATATTAACTATTACACATAATGCTATATAATAAAAAATAACATAACCCTAGTTTTAGCTCAGAATACACCTATTATTGACAATAATTTAATATTATTGAAAATCAAGCATTACTCAGAATATTTCAGAAGAAGGCAAGTTGTTTCATGGGCAGTGTGTAAAAGCCAGATGGTTCCATTCCCACATTTTAGTGGCTTTAGTGTGGAATGAATGATGTGCTTGTGTCTGGGTGGCACTTACAAACACATTCAGCCTCACTAAGGTTTCTCCACACAATGAACAATAAAACACAACTGCAAAAGTCTCAGCAGACGTTTCCGATCTCAGGCCTGGAAGGACTATTCATTGCTGGATGAGTTAAACAGCTCAAGATGAGGTTTAATTAAATGAAGCACGTGGGTCTCCAACACAACACTGATAAGGATTGAGCAATGAGGCTGGAGTGAACCCTGCTGCTTTCCATGTGTTTACTACTCAATTAGAGGAGCATCCTGGTGGATATCCTCCTGTCTCCTCCCGTCCTCAAGGATGTGTGTGTGCATGTGTTTGTGTGTGACTGTAGAAACCAGATAGGGACTTGTTTTTGCCTGTTACCCAAGCGTGTGGCATGCCTGACGTTCCAACTTACCTAAAACAGTGTTTTTCCATGCCGGATATTTGATACTGTCGAAGGCAGCTATCAGCTACAAGCATATACTCGCACATGCAGCCCTTCGGCTTGAAGTCCACTATCACTTTACCTGAGGCACATTCTTTTTTTGGTATTTCACCTCCAGCTGTTGTTCTTGTCACCAATCCAGCATCATCCATGCATTTCCTGCAATCTCAGCATCAGTCACCAAGCAGAAAAACGGTCACAGTTTTGAGAACAGCTTTGGCAAACCCTAATACAACTTTAATAAATGGTTTTGAAAGCTGGGCAAACTTTCCTTCAGGAGGGACCTGTTCTTTACAAAAAAGATTAATCTTTTAAATCAATTCATTTATTCAACTTAGCTTAAAGAATCATAATGCATTTCCTGTAACATTGTTTTCCTGTAAGAAGTCTGTTTTCTTAAGAGCAATAATTGCGCTTAGAAAGGCTAATAAAGTGCTATCAATGCTTTGTAATCATACTTCATTCTAATAATGCTAGACTGTATACAAACAATTACTACTATACTATAATCATATTCTAGTGCTATAATAATTTCTATAATTAATTATAATTTCTATAATTAATTATAGTATACATTTTAGCATTATTAAATAGTTGTATAGTACAACTGCAAAAATGATTTACATTGTAGGACAAACAAATCTTCCAAACACTTATTCTGTCTTTACTATTATCTTTTTTTTGTATTTTTAAAAATTAAGTAATTAAAGGTTCTAAATTACAATACTGCGTCAGTGCTTTATCATTTTAGAATTAAATGTTTTGCCTTGCATTATAAAAATAAAACTTACAATACTTTATAATTTATTTATAACAAGGAATAATGTAAAATATCAATCCCTTTTCTTAAAACATTCAGGATGTAATTTTAAAATGGTTTTATAAACATCATGAATTAAAGGTGTCTCGGCAACATTATAAACATGGGACATCCTCAATGTTCTCAGAGACTAAATAAATGTTGATTGATAATCCATTTACATTTATGGCATTTGGCTGACACTCTTATCCAGAGCGACTTACAATTGGATCATTTTACACAGGAAGGCCAAGGTGGTGTTAGGAGTCTTGCCCAAGGACTCTTATTGGTATAGTGTAGGGTGTTTGCCCAGGTGGGGATTGAACCCCAGTCTACAGTGTAGGAGGCAGAGGTGTTACCCACTACACTAACCAACCACTAAATAGCATTATAACTGACACTTGTGTTATTAGAGCCTTATGAAGCATTTTTAGAGCTTATAATATGCCTATAAAGCATTGTGACCAAGTTACAAAATGTATAAGAACATTTATCATGGCTTTATAGAAAGCTTTGCCACACCATGATACATTTTTAGGAGTGAAATGTGATTTTAGGGAGGGGTTTTGACACTTTTTTGGTTAGTGAAACAAACTAAACAAACTGGAATTAATCAGAAAAGAACATAATTCAGGCTGAAAAGAGCAATCTTGGGAATCTGGGAAAAGACTAAACCAAACAACCAGTTTTATCTGTTAAAGCACATTTGATACAGTGTTTTGAACTTCTCTGCTTGACTTTTTTGCTCTTATCACAAATGATGTCACAGCTGCGATGATCTACAGTACTCACTCAGCAAAAGTCCAGCATAAATACCCTGAGCTAGCTGAACATTTTCTCTTGATAATAAGTAAATGTAGTGAAACATCATTGATTGATCAGGACATTAACTAATGAGGTACAAAGTGTTCATTTTAATTTCAGGTTGACTTTAAGACTTATTATAACTCATTACTTCTACCAAGTCCCTGGTCATTACAATGAAACTAATGCAAGTTCTGTTGTTATGTGCGTGAAGAATAGAAGTGTGGGCCTACATTCAGGCTGCAACAGTTTCAATGGTTAAACTAAACAGATTAAACCTCAATATTTTCATCGCACTTCCCTAACCTCGTTTACAATCAATAAAAAATCTCCAGCTTATTAAAATAGTTCTGGAAGCTTGCTTAATAGACCATGAGAAACTAATCATATTACAGATCTGACCTGCTCTCTGCATATGAACCAAACAAAACACTCAGACACTGGTCTTCCAGTCGTATCTCAAAGAATGCCTTTTTCCACTATGGTACTGTAGCACTTAAGTGAATTTGGTCTAAAGTGCTACCTTATTATTGTTATTATTATTAACAATGAAAATACAATGAGTGCATTTTCTGCACGTTTCCCAGAAAAGTAGTGATGGCTTTGCTGTTATCTGTCCATGGAGAAAAACACACACTTTGGCCATACAGTAGGTGTGCCTTGTTTTCCAGGAAACTGATCAAAGCCTTCCTCTTCTCACGGATCAAAACGCCACCGAGAGATATTTATTGCCGTGTTTGGCGTTCCCGCCGACACGTCCTCGCTGGACAGGGAAACATGTGTGAGCTGGAGGGCCCCTCACTCTGGAGCTGAGCCTGACAAGTTCACACACGGTCCCTTCGCACACTCTCACAGAACCTCAGTGTGGCAGACATTTATACTTCACCTTTCCCTGTACTCCTTGTGCAGCACAATGCATCATGCTTTACATAGCCTTGTTATTGTTCTTTCACTAGACCTTCAATCATCATTGCATAGTTATTTATATATTACTACACAATTACATAACTAATTGCATAGTTACATATACATTTTCATTTAATTTACATTCTGCTTCACATAAAATTCCAGATATAAAGGATATTTTTTCTTTCTACCAAAAAGGACAGAATAAAATTTCACCTCTTCTACTTATGAATACAATTGAGGAGCGGGTTGAAAATCTGCTTATTATACTTATTTCAATGAGCTAGAAGTCAGGAGCAATTAAAGAAAATGTAAGAGGCCCCCTTTTACCCTGTTTTCCAAAGGTCAGGACCCCCACAGAACCACCACAGAGCAGGTATAATTCATGTGGATGATTCTCAGTACTGCAGTGACACTGATGTGGTGGTGGTGTGTTAGTGTGTGTTGCGCTGTTGCGAGTGGATCAGACACGGAAGTGCTGCTGGAGTTTTTGCAGTGTCCATTAACCAACCATATCCAGCCAGCAGCATCCTGTGGGCAGTGTCCCATGGCCACTAATGAAGGACTAGCGTGTTGTGTGGCCATCTACAAGGTGGATCAACAAGGTAGGAGTGTCTAATAGAGTGGACAGTGATTGGACACAATGTTTAAAACTCTGGCAGTGCTGCTGGTGTCTGATCCACTCGTACAGCACAACGCACACGAACACACCACCACCAAGTCAGTATTACTATCATAATAATTTGGAATAAAGCCTCTTCTACATTAGCTTACATTAAAAGGTAACAGTGTTCTCGTCCCTCTGTGAACTGACTATTTAAGGCTGGAATAGACAGGTTAAGATCTGGCAGCAGTGGAAAAAGCACTGGGCAAGCCTCATACTGGACTGCGCCAAACAGCTGTATGGTGATCTCAGTGTTAGTGGATATGGATAATATCTCAGCAGGGTTTCACTCTATTTATTGAAATAAGAGTACAGAGTTTAAGTCCTGTTACTGCACTAAACAATGTAAACCCTGTTATTGTGGGGCTCTCATTTCTAGGCAACAGAATACATTCTGTCAGCATAAAGCTTATGCTCTTTCTCTCCCCCACCCTCTCTCACCTTTCTTTCTTTTTCTCTTTCTTAATCTCTTCCTCGTTCTCACTCTCTTGCTTTTTTCACTCCCTTTCACTCTCTTTGTTAATTTCTCTTTCTCTCTTTTTCACTTTTCTTTTTTGTTACTCACTCTCTTCTCTTTCTCATTCTTTCATTTTTTTAATCTTTCTTATTTTCTGTCTTTCTCACTCTATTGCTTCCTCTTCCCCTTTTTGCTCTCTCTCTTGCTTTTTAACTCCCTCCATTTGTCTCTTTATCAATCTTTCTCTCTTGCATTTTTCTCACTCTTCCTCAGTCTCTCATTTTCTTTCTTCCTCTCTCTTTCTCTTTCTTGCTTTCTCTCTCTCTCTCTCTCTCTCTCTCTCTCTCTATCTCTCTTTTACAAATACTCTCTCTCACACACAAACACTCTCTGGCACCACAAAAGGGACATTTATCACCATGGTGACAACCGCAGAGAACAATACCCACTTTTGGGAAACGGAAGGTCTTCTGTGGCAGATATCATGTTTGGAATATGTTGGGCTTCCTCGTGGAGGGCAGAATGGGTTAGTCTGATGAAATCAAAACGCAGTGATAAATGGCCCTATGGCCTTTAGGTTTAGCAGAAATGGCAATTTGTTTGTACAACAACTTTGCCTCAAAACCATACCAAACTCTGATCCTTGTAGGATGTAAAATTTTCATCAGTTCTCATCACTGAAAAAAATATGCCCTGAATGTATTTGACTCAAATGTGTACTTTATTACCACATGAACATAATATATTGCATCATGCATCTCCACAAAGGTAACATTACAGAAAAAGGCAAGAAAAGTCCTAACTTTTACTGTGGGTTAATGTAATGAGATTGTACACTAAAGAATTTTGGATCATTTCTATTGATCCATTCATCATGAAATGGCCGATGTAAAAATGGTCAATGTAAAGGACATTTGCTGCATTCAAATGATGTAGAAAAATAAAAATACAGATACATGGAAATATGTAAATGATGTACACACTGAAACCAAATACATTCAATGCATCACTTTTTTAATTTGATTAGATCTTTATTCATGCTTTGCAGGTGATGAAGATATTTTCCTGTAGGAAAACTGGATGTGTGCGACAGTTTCATCTGAATGGCAGCGGGGCCACTTCCCATGGCATGTTCAGAGGGCCCTGAGCTTCCCCTGGTCAGCCCCCTGGAGGCAATGGGCTTCAGGCTGGACATGTGTATGTGTTAGTCCCTCCTGTAGATTACACCCTGTCCTGGTACAGCCTCTCCTAGCGCTCCTCCACCCCTCCACTGCCCTCTCCCACCTCTCTCTGTTTATTCAGCCACATCCTCCACCACTCCAACCCGGTAAAGGCACACTCATCTGTATCACTCCCTCACTCCAAACACTCGGCCACTCCTTCCATCTAGGCAACAGAGAGAGGGATGAGGAGGAATACTGTCGCTGTCATATAGATATGAACGACTAGTAGATATGGTCAAAATGGCCTGGAATAAAGAGTCCAGACCTCAACATCACTGAATATGTTTGGGGTTACTTTAATAGTGAGAAGCAGAAAAGTACAAATCAACTTCTAAGACTGAACTTCGGAGGTGTGAAAAAAGATCCCTACAGATTTCTTTGATAACGGAAAGCAAGACTTCTGAAAAGGATGGCGTGGACCAACTAAATACTAAACAAATATGTAGTAAATTTAGTTGTTGAGGATTCTGTATCATTTTTGTTTAAATATGTTTTCCCATCTGTTTTCTTGAGGCTGAAGTGAATAACTTGTATTTAATGGCTGTTTAGATTGGATATTAATTAAATAAAGTGTGGTCTCTGACTTTTGCACAGCACTTACATTATATAGTTCAGAACAGGCTTCTAGTATAAAGTTAGCGTTTCTGAGATACAATGTTTTGTTACCACAATGATCAGATAAATAAATCCAAAAACGGTCAAAGGTTCAAAGCACAAGGAAATAAGTCAAAGAAATAACACTCACGCAGTTGCATGTGATTGGAGGAACAGGTGACATCATCGGGACTGGAATTATGGGAAATGGAGTCCTGCAGCATACTACGCAAGGGAGGAGAACCCGAAAGTGTGACTCCCCCCAAAGAGTCTGAAACAGCTTGCGAATGAGGACGACCCTGATGACCAGCGCCCCTGGACGAGAACCCCAGCAGGAGGACCACCCGGTGATGCAGGGGTGGGGCAAACCCTATAAGATGTGGGGGGGAAAGGTCCAGTAGGGAGGCTTGAGGATACTCACCTCAGCTTGAGAGGAAGCTGAGAGAAAGGGAGTAGAGTGAAACGATGAAAAGTATAGTCCTATGGTCTTGCGGCCTAAGACTATTTAAACTTACCTGTACTGCTATTGAGTTGGTTCAACATTTTAACCACTGTTTACTTTGTGTTTGTTCGGTTTTTCTTTTGTATGATTTCACTTTGTATAGAAATCACACCGTTTGCAAAGACCTATTCGGAGTCGTCGTATGTTCAGCCTGTAACTACATTCCACTTACCCATTCAGTCATAATCTACCCGATGACGTCTTGTGTCCTCACGGGCAAAGGGAAAGCATCATCACATTATAGTGGCAGTGGTGTCCGGTTCCCTTGCTGATCGTCATATTAAGACAACAGCAGTGTCTGGTTCCCACAAAGCTCATCACTTCATAGCAGCAGCCTTTACTTTCAGCGGCTCTTCAGAGATCTAGAAGGAGTGAGAGAGAAGCGGCTGCGGCTGCAGTGATTCACACTGTGGTGACAGAACATGGCAATTGAGAAAAAGCTGAAGAAGTGAATTGGAAAAACAAACATGGTGGCACCCATGTACAGCATGAACGCGAGAGAAAAGACTGAGAAAACTGTGTATTAAAGGACTTTTGGTGTAGCTTAGAGGCATATGTGGAGAAAAATGCCTCCTAAGAAAGTGCCACTGAGCTCTCATGCAGAGGAGCAGAATGAGAGCGCGAGTGAGCAATGGCAGCAGCCAAAGTCCAGAAAAGCCAGCTTGCAGTGAGTTTGGACAGCGCAAGGAGCGAGGAGCAGAAAGTGCAACCTCAAGCAAGGATTTTGAGGACTTCACAAACGGCAGCACAGAGTCAAAGACAGTGGCCGGAGGAGCAGTAATCCTTGGCAGAGATGTACCAGTGCTAGTAGATCTTTTAATTCAAAAGCAAAATAAAGCTGAAGCATTGGTAATGACCTGTGCACAGACTAAAAACACAAGGCAAGAAAGTGCAGCACTAATGAAGGAACTCCCATTCTGTGAAGTCACTAAAATCGTAAATCTAAAGCTGTCAGAATGCAGGAAAACATCAGCGGTACAAACATAGAGAAATATGTAAAGCCACTAGAACTAGATGCAGATGGGTTAATATCTGACATAGCCAAACAGCAAGCAGAAGACCCTACGCTGAAACCTGTTTTTAAAATGTGCTGAAGCCACAGCTGAAAGTGACAGTTCATTTTAAGACAACATTTTATACACAATCAAGGGCAAGTACAAACAGCTTGTAGCACCCAAAAACTTAAGGCAGCAAATACTTAAACTTGCAGGTCATATGGGGACAATCAAAACACTAAGCAGGATAGTCACTAGGTTTCACTGGCTGTGTCAATACCAAGATGTAGTATAATATTGTAAAGCATGTCCTGAATGCCAACTTACAGCACTTTTGAAAAGTGCAGGCAAGGTTCCCATGATTAACTTGTCCATTGTAGATGTTCCATTTTCACATATTGCCATGGACATAGCAGGACCTCTTCCAAGAAGTCATGGGGGTAATATATCCTAGTAATATGTGATTATGCAACCAGGTACCCAGAGGCGTTTGCATTGAGAAAGGTGAAGACAAGGCAGATTGTCAACGGCTTAATCCAATTTATCTCCTGGGTAGGAATCCCCAAAAGGATTTTTAGAGCAAAGCTGAAAAGTATAGTAACCATTTTATTGAATATTGAAAAGGGGCGAGATTAGTAGATGAACTGATGAGAGAATTCTGTTGGTAAGTGGTAAGAATCTGTGCCAGTCATGTTGGTTGTTATGAAAATAAAGTCTCAGAGACTTGCCTAATTCCTAGTTTGCTCCCTCACATTGACCATTAGACTGGGGATGGTAACCAGAGGTTAAGAGATAAGAGAGAGATAAACTGAGCACCTCTATCTGAAACAATGTCTTTGGGGATACCAAAGAGGTGAAATACATGTGTGATGATTTTTAATGGTGGGTGGAGGAAAGATGATGGGTGCAGGGATGAAGGCAGAGAGCTTCAAACAACAACACAAACACACACAAAATTGCAACAAACACACACAAAAAAAACCACTTGGCTTTTCAGCCCACAAAATAAAGCAAGGCTTGTGGGGACTTTTCAGTCCTTTCTCTTTTGCTCATTTAGCTCCGCTCAGTCGGCTCAGCTCTGCTCTGCTCTTGCGCCTTCACTGGTCTCCTCCTATCTCGGAGCTCTGCCACCTACTGAAGGAAGAGATGGCTATAAGTAGGCTGGCAGAAACAAGGCACAGGTGAACATCAGCTACTTAGTTTGTTTAGCCAGACCGGGTACTCCATCCCGCATTCGATGCTCAACCATGACCCTTTCTCAACAACATGGTTAAACATACATTGGATGGAATGAAACGTACACCCTTGGAAAATCAATCAACCACAGTTAAGACAGTGTAACCATCAGATACAGGCAAATCAATAACAAAATGCAATGCAATTTGTGACCAGGTGTGAGAAGGTATAGGCAGCGGCATTAGTTCACCAACAGGCAACATACGTGGGGTTTTACATTTAGAGCATGTGGAACAGGATGCTATGAATCGATGAATATCAGTGACCATACTTTCTGTGATGAGTCAAATGTGTATATATGTGTGTGTGTGTGTGTGTGTGTAATACTCACCTGAACACCTACCTGTAATATTCACCTGTTGCCTATTTCCTAGCAGACTCAGCAAAAGGCAGACAGATCAGATGGAGCTCACACATGAGCATGGCTGAGGGCTCATGGCTAGCTCATGAGAGGGGTGATGTTTCTAACCTAGGTCACAGAAGCAAAGTGAGACTTTGAACTGAAGTGTTAACCAGTAGACAGGTTTCCCACCAGTATATTGATAACAATTGGTGAGTACGAGTTTCTCACCGGATGACCCAAGGTGAGAGAAGAATGAGCCCAGGTAATAAGATGATCGTGAAATGGAGTGAGCACAAATTTTATCACTAGGGCATGAGGTGGGCAGCGCATTGCAATTGTTAGATTCCAATAGACAAGAATGTTTCCCATCAAATAGGAGTGAGATATTTTGGGTTCTTAAACTGATTCTGGTGCACCAGATTCTGTACCCTTACTATCATAGATACGTGATAAGGCATCTGCTTTTGTATTGCGCAAACTCGGACGGTAAGTGATTGTAAACCGTAACCTTGAGAAAAAGTGACCACCGAGTCTGTTGCGAGTTTAAACATTTGATGGAACACAGATATTCGAGGTTCTTATGGTCAGTTAAAACCAGAAACTACAGCCAGTGCCGCCATTCCTCAAAGGCCAGTTTCATGGCCAACAACTCATGGTCTCCTATACTGTAGTTTTGTTCAGTTGGTGACATCTTGTGGGGAAAAAAAGGCAACAGGGAACAGTTTAGCAGGCTCAACATAATGTTTGAGACAAGATATCCCCTACCCCCACATTAGAAGTATCAACCTCAACAACAAACAGTTTAGAAGGATCAGGGTGTTTCAACAAAGGAGCTGAGGTGAAAGTCTCCTTAAGATGTTGAAAAGCGTTTTCTGCCTGATGTGGAACACTCAGTCTCTTGGCACCCCCGCTCAACAATGCAATAACCGGAGCTGCAACAGTGCTGTAGTTATGGATGAACCTGTGGTAAAAGTTAACGCACCCAAGAAGTCTTTGTAGTTCTTTCATGGTGGTAGGCACAGGCCAGTTAACCACTGCAGCCACCTTATCATCCATGAAGACACCTTTGGCACTTATGCCATAACCTAGGATGGAAGTTTCAGACAGGTGAAATTCACATTTTTCACCTTTGACACAATTGTTTCTCCAGCAGACGTGTCGGGACTTGGCGAACCTGTTGGACATGGGTAGTGAAGTCAGGTACATAAAATATCGATATATGCGATCATGAATTTCCCCAACATATCTGAATACATCATTATTGAAAAACTGGAGCACAGAGGGGGAATTTCTGAGGCCAAATGGCATAACAAGGTACTCATGGTGCCCCTAAGTTGTGAGAAAAGCAGTCTTCCATTCATCACCCTTTTTAATTCTAATCAGATTGAAGGAACTACATAAATCAAGAAAATCTTAGCTCCCCGCAACTGCTCCAGGATGACTGGTACTAAAGAAAGGGGATAAGGATAGGCTTTAGTAATATTGTTCAACCCTCTATAGTCAATACACAGATGAAGTCCTCTATCCTTTTTTGCACAAAGAAAAGTCCTGCAGCTGCCAGGAATGTGGAGAGACAAATGAACCCATGGCTACTTCAGCCTGAGTGAGAGGATAAACGCAAGACTTGGGGGGGTAATTGATTGTCAAGGAGTTCAATAGAACAATCATAGTCTCAATGAGGTGGCGATTTCATGGCATATACTTTGTTAAAGACTTCAGCAAGATCAGCATATTCAGGGGGGATGTTAGTGTCCAGGGCAGGACTCTACACAGACATGGATTTTGCACTAATGGTGGGGACTTGTAAACAGCTTTCAAAACAATAAGAGGACCAAGACAAGATTTTTCTGTGGGACCAGGAGATATCGGGATCATGCACTTTAAGCCAGGAGAGACCTAAAATCAAAGCATAATCAGTGGTTTCAAGCACAAAAAAACAAATGTCTTCAGCATGTAGAGCACTAATGTTCATTTTAACAGGTCATGTTTTGTGAGTCATGCTCCCTGGCCCAATAGGTCCACCATCCACAGCTGACAGATGTAATGGTGTTGTCAGTGGTTCTGTCTTTATCCCCAACTGGTTGAACAGACCAGGCTGAAACTGCCTTGGGAAACCCAAGTCGATTAAGGCTGAAACAGCAATAAAAGAATCTTTGGCAAAACAAGGTGGCTGCACCTGTTCAGATGTGGTTGCTATAGCTCGCGATTGTATAGGACATTTAATAGCTTATAACTCAGAGAATTCTGACAGTTTCACAGCAAATCTGCAACGCATACATTTCAAATCAGTATATGACTATAAAAAGATACTGGATTTAAGAGGATTGAGTAATTTGAGACTCACAGATGCAACCACTCTGGACCTTCTATGCAGCCTTGGACTGCTACGTCGGATACATCCAGTGGCCTGTGATGCAGCAGAGCCTCAAACCAGCGGAGTCTTCCAGCAGCAGAGGTGGAGGTGGTGTGACAGAAAGTGAAAGCGTGGATGCTGTGCTGGGCTAACAGCTAAGCTAAAGACTAACCCTGGCGGAATGTTACTTCCTTCTATCCTGCTTGTGAATGTGTGGTCCTTAGAGAACAAATTGGACTATCTGAGGCTGGACAACAAAACAGGAGGTGAGAGACTGCTGTGCCATAATTTTTACAGAAACATGGCTTAATCCATCAGTTTTGGATGACACTGTTAGCATGGCGGAGCTAACAATATTCTGGTCAGACAGGAACAGCGCTCTTACTAGTAAAACCCGGGGTGGCAGTGTTTGCATATTCACCAAGAACAACTGGTGTAACAACACAGTGAAAATCTCGAGTCACTGCTCTTCTGATGTGGAGCTACGGACTGTAAAATGTAGACCTTTTTATATGCCCAGAGAATTCACTGTCATTATCTTAGCTGTGTATATCCCCCAGCACAAACACTAGAGAAGCCCTGAATGTTCTCTACCATTCCATCAGTGAACTGGAATCTACGTATCCAGAGGAAGTTTTCATTGTGGCAGGGGACCTTAATCAGGCCAATCTGAAAACTGTACTTCCTCACTTCCATCAGTATGTGAACTTTGCAACTAGAGGAAAGAACATGACAGATCTGGCATACAGCAACATCAAAAAGGCATTCAGGGCAGCACTCCACCCCGACCTTGGCTCCTCAGACCATGAGGCAGGTGAGGATCTGGCCTGCAGGAGCTATGGAAACACTACAAGATTGCTTCGAGTGCACGGACTGGGACATTTTCAGTGGCTTCTGTCTTGAACATCATCACATGCGGGTGGATGAGTAAATTGAGTCTGTGTCTGTTTACATCCAGAAGTGCATGGAAGACATGAGTGTGATTACAAACATGTTCGCATAGACCAACCAGAAACCTTGGACGACCAGCAAGGTACGTGCGAGGCTGAAAGCACGAAACAACACTTTCAAATCCGGTAATGTGGTGGCACTCAGAACAGTGAGTGCAAACCTGAATCGGGCCATAAGAATTGCAAAGCGTGCTGATGGTCAAAAAGTGCAGGATTTTATACTAGTAATACCAGTGCTCAAAAAACCCACAATCTCCTCCCTCAATGATTACCACCCTGTAGCACTCACCCCCATCATGATGAAGTGTTTTGAGAGGCTGGTAAAGGACCACATTACCTCCAAACTCCCTCTCATATTTGACCTGTACCAGTTTGCTTACTGCCCAAATCACTCCACAGAGGATGCCATCTCCTCTGCACTTCACCTGAGCTTAGAACACCTGGAAGGAAAGAACACACACATGCATATGCTGTTTCTGGGCTTCAGCTCAGCATTTAACACAATCATCCCACAACATCTGATAAGCAAACTGGCACCCCTTGGCTTCAGCACCAACCTGTGTTAACTGGCTTTCTAACAAAAAGACTTCAGTCAGTCATCTCTCTGAGCACGACTCCCCTCAGGGCTGTGTCCTGAGCCCACTGTGGTTCAGCCTGATGATTCATGACTGCAGTGCCAGGTCCACTACCAACCACATTGTGAAGTTTGCAGATGACAACAGTAGTGGGCCTAATCCAGGATGACAATGACCTGCACTACAGAGAGGAGGTGAACCATCTGGTTGACTGGTGCAAAACCAACAACCTGGTCCTGAATGTCAAGAAAACCAAAGAGATCATCATCAACTTCAGGAGAAGCCAGCCCAACCAAACACCACTCTTCATCAAGGACACAGCAGTGGAGGTAGTCAGCAAAGTTTAGCAAGTTCCTGGGGGTACAGATGATGGGCACTTTGACCTGGTCCACTCACATTGAAGGTCTGGTCAAAAGAGCTCAACAGCACATGCACTTCCTGAGACGGATGAAAAGAGCACACCTCCACTCCCCGATTCTCACCACCTTCTACAGAGGCACTGTAGAGAGCATACTGACCACTTACATCTCTGTCTGGGCAGGAGCCTGAGGTCTGTTCAGACGGAAGCGACAATCATGTAAAACATGACCCGTTTCTCTGCAGTATAAGCACAGACCCCCATATAGCCTCCAGACGGGAGGTGTCCAGCTGTATAGGCTCAGCGACAGGGACAATGGACCAGTCCATTGTATGGTATGAGGTGTGGTGAGATGATGCACTTTGGGTTTGGAACTCTGTTTTAACTGATCCAAACGAATAGCGAGAGCAATGAGATGGTCCAATGACAGTCCATCACCCTTACAGGCAAGTTTGGTCAAAATCTGTGAATCAAGGCCATTTCAGAAAGTCACGATAAGTGCAGGCTAATTCTAGCCACTCCCAGCTGCTAAAGTCCTAAATTCCAAAGAATAATCTGTTACAGATCATGAACCCTGATGAATTTGTGATAATAGTTCCCCCCTGGGAATGTCCCTCATGAGGATGATCAAAAACAGCCCTAAAGCTCTGTAAAAATCTGCATATGTGCTCTGTTCCATAGAAGGTCATACTGCTGTAGCCCAATATAAGGCTTTACCAGTAAGTCTGGAAATTAGAAATGCAATACACCTGCTGTCAGAACTAGCTGAAAAATTAGAAAAATACAGTGAGCACTGTAACAAAAATCCCTTGCACAAGTTAAGACTCCTGTCATATTTATCTGGTTTGCTCATTGGAAAATGGTCATCAGAGTTAGGAGTTGGTGCAAGTACTGCGCTGTTTCCTATGGGAGTTGAGGAGGTCAAGAGTTTAGGAACCAACTGACATATCTGGGAGGACAGAGATTTAATGTCAGAGACAATTTGCAGAAGTTGATTGTGTTGTTCTAGTTGTTGAGTAAGCGTCCCCACAGTCCCAGACAGTGACTCAAAAATCTGATTATGTTGCGCTAACAACTGACCTTGATTGGTGACAGTGCTGTGAAGCTATCTCAGATCCGCCATCTTGGTTGAGGTGAGGTATTCTGTAACGCTGCACAAACACAAGACACTCGTGGATCTTTAAAACGAAAGTCTGTTTAATAAGAGAGGTATCAGATTTAAACAGAATCTCAGAACAAATCAAATATCAAAATCCAAAAACCAAGCAAGAGTCAAAAACTGAAATAGACAAAACATACAGGCAAACAGAGCAGAAAATTAAAAAGAGCAAAATCCAAAAATGATCAAAGGTTCAAAGCAAGCAAGTAAAGATGTCAAAGAAATAACACTCAGTAGTCCTTTGAAATGGCAATACCTCACAATGAGAACAACCCAAGGACTATTTAAATTCTGAGACAAACACAAACAGGTGAATTTGAATTCAGGTGACTGAGAACGAGACAATTGCGTGTGATTGGAGGAATTATATCATCGGGACAGGAATTATGGGAAATGGAGTCCTGCAGCATGTTAGGCAAGGGAGGAGAAGCTGGAAGCATGACAATTGCTCCCACACCTAAGTTGTGGCCATGACTTAATTATCTCATTCCCACACCTTCTGAAGTCATGGCCACACATTATTTTTATTTATATGACATGTCACCAGTGGGACTGTGTAGATAATCATCAGTGTTAGTGTTAAGATTAGGTTTAAGTTCAGGCTTTAGTTAATCTTATGTTTAGGTTTAAGTTGTAGGTGGAATTAAAGTTAGGATTAGGCTTTAGATTGGGGTGGAAGTTAAGGTTAAGTTTACATTTTGCGTGGAGGTTAAGGTTGGGGTTAGGTTTAAATTCGGGGTGGAAGTTAAAGCTAGGATTAGGTTTTAGTTTTGGGTCGAAGTTAGAACTGAGTTTATGTTTACAATTAGATTTAACTGAATCTTTTACATTCAATTTAAAGTTTGCTTGTGTTGAATGGACATTTACTGGAATGTCAATTAAAAGAGGAGGTGAGCATCTACAAAGCATCTACAGTGGACTCTTAAAAAAAGTGTAACCAAAGCTATATTGTGATTCTTTTTGTCAATGTTTTCTGACAACAAATGGACAGAGTGAATTTTAAGATTAATTCCTAGAACATTAGTATGAGAAAAGTTTGACAGAGACAATGTAATTTTCCCTCCCATTCACATTGATTCACTGTATGAATGAGGTAGAACACTGTAAAATAATGTGAATAAACGAGAACAGTATGAATGCCTTGTAGCACAGTATAAAAATGGCAGATGTTCTAGAACAATGTGAATGGGAAGAATATTCTAGAATTGTGTTAATATCTGATAACATTCTAGAGCAGTATGAATGAGAGAGAACATTCTAAAGACTCCCAGTGAATACACAAAGGTATGTATGGGTTTGTTGGTGTTTTTGGAGAATGTTGATTTTGGCAAGATCTGGATCTTACTCTTTTTTTGCCGTTAACAGATGTTAAGAACATTTTGTCCGTCTGCTATTAAGTTACTGGTTCTGAGATAAGTGGTTTTCTCATGACAGTGATGTTAAACAGAGAGGATTTCACTTATTTTCCCCTCAGTCTCACATTGGCTTTCTAACTGCAACAAGCAGCACTGATAATGTTCACACACTCCCACCAACAGGAACATGGAGCAGGAGAACAGCAGCTTCAGGGGGGCGTGAGGGCTGATTAGCCATGCCTGAGCAGCTCCCTCTCTAAGAAACAGCTAATCCTCTTCCATAGCTGCTCTAGGGTACATCTATCTCCATATCTCCTCAAGTGGCCACCATTATCTGGATCCAATCAGAGCGGTAATCATGGGATGACAAGCTTCTTTTCCATCAGCAAGCCTTATTCTGCTTAGAGACCCTTTAGACCAAGCCACATGGAAACATGACCCCCACCCCCCTTGCCCGACCACTTACAAGACCCTATAGTTGCTTGATGAAATATTCATCTTATTGAGGAGCCTACAGCACATGCTTACGAACACAATCAGATGTCTCATTTGGCCAGCAGATGACGAATGAGGGAGAAAAAAAATAGCTGAGAGAGAGAGAGAGAGAGAGAGAGAGAGAGAGAGAAAAGGTTCATCTAAGGAATCAGTTCCAAAAAATCTTTTTTGGCACCTTTATTTTACTCATATGGAACAGAAGTAGTGTGAGATGGACAATGGTGGAATGAAAATGGAAAAAATGTCGAGGGGGGGGGACAGGTTACAGTATTAAATAGAAGTGGACTGATTATGGTAGAACAAAAAGGAGAAAGAGAATATGAAGATCTGGGACATAGTAGGGAATGAAGGATGAATGGTGTCAAATGAAAGGAGAGAGAGAACGAAATTAATATAATTGGAAGGGGCGACAGATGATGGTAGAATACATTGGGAGAAAGCGAGATATAAAGAGAGTGATAGAGTAAGTGAAGAAGAGGTTACAGTAACTGATATGGAAGAAAATGTGAAAATTTGGGAAATAAAGTAAGTAGAGGGGTTGGATAGTGGTAAAATGGAGAGAGAGCGAGCGAGAGAGAGAGAGAGAGAGAGAGAGAGAGAGAGGCAGGCAGGCATTGAGGCTGGCCTGCACCCCTCTGATAGCAGTGCTCTAATTAATAGGTTATGAAAGCAGATGGAGGATGCGGGATGTCAGGGTCATTAAACTGCCTCCCTGTTTAACCCCCCTCCTCACCCCCCCAAACATGAGCACACACACATATACACTGTCTCCGCCCCCTTTTCCACCTCCTCACCATTTGCTGAAAAACAGGCCTGCTCTCTACAGATCAAAAAGAGAGAGAGAGAAATGGAGTGAGAGAGTGGCTGGTAGAGCAGGGCCTGCACCAGAAGGGTGGATGGTCGAGTCCCTGGTGGCAGACCCACTCAAGACACTTAACTTGTTTTACTGTGCAGAGTCAATCCAGGCATACCCAGATAGCCAGATCCAACAGGAAAAGCCAGATCGTTATGGATCATTGTAATTGGTCCTGTTAACCAAAGCCATGGTCATAAACCTATCCTTTTAACCCTCACGCTAACTGCAGAACTCTAAAAGTCAGGAGTATCTCCATACTCATGGCCTCCTTGACTCTTGGACAGACTAAGAGCAAGTGGATGCAACCCAAGCCCTGCTGACCACAGCCCCGCCCTTTTAGAGGCTCATATATCCCCCAACGTTCAGAGTCCTGATGTTAAACGGACATCCAATCTGCTCGCGGCTGTTCTGATAGAGGCTCTTGGCCCTTGTGTCCATTGCAGACACCCAAGCATAGAGGCTGGGGGAGGGGAGAGGCTGTCAGTTTGGAAGTGCAATGGAAAATGGTTAAGGGAAAACTGTTTTTCTTTCCGTTTGTCGCTTTCACTACCTTGCCACATCATGCCTTTCACTTTCAGGCTTTTCTTTCTTCTCTTATTCTAGCTGTGCTTTTCAATTCACTCTCTTGCCTTCCCCACAAACAAAGATTTCAAGGACAAATGCCTTTGCTGTTCTTTTCATTTGTTACTTTTGCTTCTTTTTACAGTTGTCACAATTTTTATTTTTGATCTTTCCTCGTACTTGTCTTTTATTCTTATATTTTCTAGCCATCCTCGCCTTTCCTTCACTATTTTGCCTTTGCTTTACTGCTTTTCTGACCTCAAAAGATTTCTAGGAAGGGCTCCATTGCTGTTTTGTCATCCATTATGGTTCTTCTCTGCTTTTCATAGCCATCACCTTGCTCCCTCCTTTTGATTTCTGCTTTTCTTATATCATTTTTATCAGTTATTCTTCCTTTTCTCGCATCTTCCACAGCTCTATTTTTCAATTTCCTCTCATGTTTCCTAGGCTAAGAAACATTTCAAGGACAAACACCATCTCTATATTTATTTTGCTACTTTTTGCGGTCACCATCTTGTTCAATTTGGTTTTTTTTCCCACATTTTTGTCTCTTATTCTTACTTTTCTGCTCATCTTTGCCTTTTCTTAAAGGCCTTTTCAAGTAAAGTAAGATTCCAGAACAAACTTCTTTGCTGGTTTTCTCTTCAGTTGTTTCCTCTGCTTCTTTTTCTTCCTCTAAAATTTTTGCATTTTTGGTTTTCTTTTCTCATCTTTGTCTCACATTTTCCTTTTTTCTACCCATCTTTGCCATCCCTTAGCTTTATTTTTGAAGTGCCTCTCTTGTGTCATTGGCCTAGAAAGATTTCTGGGGTGAACTCTGTTGCTGTTATTAGTTCCATTTGTTTCTTTTGCTACTTTTCCCTTTCTGGCTTTCTTTTCTTGTTATTTTTCTTTTTTTCTAGCCATCTTTGCCATCCCTTAACTCTCAAGCTATTTTTCAATTCCCTGTCTTGCGCTCTTGGTCTAGAAAGATTTAAACCACAAATAGACCACCACCACAGCTCTTCAGCTCTAGCTGAATCTCACAAGAGTCAAAGCTCTGAAATCAGCCGAGAAATTGAGCACTCTGCCAATGAAATGCTCCCTTGCCACTTCCCTCTTACGGGAAGTTGACCATCGGCCCCAGAGACTGACCAAGCAAAACCATGCAATGAGTGCTGACCTCTGCTGGGCAATGGGTGAACTACAAGTACCATGCATAAAAATCATTCGGCGCAGGATGTCTCATCTGTGTTTGTGTTATGAGCCTCAGATGGCACACACACATGAGCGAGTCATGGTCCTTCATCAAAGGGGGAGCAGCTCTGCCAGACAATTTCTGAAAATTGCAGGCTGTGTCTTCCCGCAGCTCCCAAATTACACATCATCAGCTCATGAAGGGGCAACATGTACCCCCCCACTCAGAGCTATGTGTGGCCCACCAGCATCTGGCTGGATGAAGCACTCTTCAGGTGGAGCTGTGGTGTGGGCAGCTCATGGGGCTGTGATGAGTGTGGCCGATGTGCATGTAACATGTATTGAAGAGTGAAGCTGAGAGGCACCGCATTGCAAAAAAGCAACCAGAAAACTCTTGTTCCCACATGCCTCCACCCAATTAGTATAATGAACACACACACTCTCACACATGCACACCCACACACACTCACACTCGACTGTGAAGCGAGATGATGATGACAGCTCTAGAATAAATTCTTAGCACTAGACTGGCTCATACGGGGGTGGATTATGGCTGTGAACGAGACTTCAAGTAGGGGACGGGGCCCGAGAATTTGGTTGGAATCTACTCTGTACTGTAAATTAGCCCTTCTCCGAAATTAATTATTCATATCACCCAATTAATTATGAAACAATCCGAAATCCAACGCCAGTCCGGTAGGTTTGGTGGTTGCCTAGTAACAGGTGACCCATATTAAATGCCACCATTGTTGCCACGTAAGCAGAGAACCCAGCTTCCCATAGGGCCCTGGGCCTCCAGGGGATTGCAGCAGAGAGTAAACAAACAACGGCTATATCATAACATTTGTTTTGAGGTCAATCACATGGAGTAAACAAGTACGCTGAGTGAATTATTCATTAACAGCGAGTAAGAACGTCTCACTCGAGTGAAACCTGTTAGCGCTCACTGCAAGGGGAGCTTAAAGAGAGAGCTGGGAATTTTGATACCCACACTGAGGGGAGTTTAGATGACAAGTGAAATTCAGTGCTCCAAAGTCCTTCAGCCATGTTAGGTACATCAGTTTAACACCACTCTGGATAGAGTTGCTGCAATGGAACCACAACAGGTTTTTGGAGAAATGCCATAGAACAAGGGTGCCCAGACTTTTTGTCTTGAGGGACCAAGGTGCAATGTTTATGGCGGGCTGATGGCCAAAAAGACAAAACAAAGTACAAAAAAGAGTTTTTTTCTAACACTACACAATGCTTTGTATATAAAGTACCTCAAAAACACATATTTAAAAGGAAAATAAGAATTAAATATGTATGTTTGTTTAAATATGTTAAAATGACATTAACCCCACCCCCTCACTCAGTGAGAGATCAAACATATTTTTACACACACACACACACACACACACACACACACACACACACACACACATATATATATATATATATATATATATATATATATATATATATATATATATCCATCCATCCATTTTCTAAGCCGCTTCTCCGTCAGGGTCGCGGGGGGATGCTGGAGCCTATCTCCAGTCTTCGGGCGGAAGGCAGGATACACCCTGGATGGGCCGCCAGTCCATCGCAGGGCAATATATATATATATATATATATATATATATATATATATATATATATATATATATATATATGTAAAAATATGTTTGATCTCTCACTGAGTGAGGGGGTGGGGTTAATGTCATTTTCTAATGTCCACATAGGTCAGTTTTAGCCTGCAGATCAGCTCTGCCATGGAACTACCAATTTTGCTCCTCTAAAGAAATCCTCCAATACATTTCCTAAAACAATCACTTCTGTAAATGAGATGTGAGCATGACAAACATTTTAAAGTCTAAAGAATAAAGTTTCAGTAACAATTTTCCAGAACTGTAATTCCGCGTAGAAAAGAATGAGTTTTTTTTATATCAAGGAACATTCCTCTTTTTTTAATAAAAGAAAGAGATGTAGTATATAAATATTTCACAGTCAGTACAGTCTATATATGTAAAGTAAGCTTCAAAAACAGGCCGTTTTCAACTGATTGTTTCATGATGTCACAACAAACAACACATTTACATATACCCCCATATTCGAATTATTGCTGTTTAGCCCCACCCATTCACACTACAGTCAGATAGAATGATTCAGCCTGAAAGAATGAATAAGCCCAAAACACAACAGCCAATCAGAAGAGAGCTAATTTGCATACAATTCTAAAGGCATGGTAAAAAAACTAAATAAAGAGGTTACGACAAAAAGGAATTTTGACTAATTTTGGTACATCTCACTAAACAATTGTCATAGATCTATTCATTTTAGATGACCATAATCAACTAATGACCCAGTACTGTCATCTGTTTCTACCTGACTTGGGCCATCACCTTTGCTGCACAGCACCTACAATATGTCCTGTTTCTTCCTGATAAACATCGGAAATAACAGATAAACAATCCTCGCAAATTTAGCTTCCCTGTTTTTTACCGTTTGGTAAAAACAAGCTCAAAGTGGGGCCTTATTGGGATACATCCTGCCCTAATGTGTGTGGCGGTGGTGCAGTCAGGAGCTACGTCCAGCACCTTCCTAATGCATGGCCTGAGAGAGAGAGAGAGAGAGAGAGAGAGAGAAAGAGAGAGAGAGAGGGAGGAAGAAGTGAGCACCGTGTGACCAGACGGTTGGTTCCTTCCTTGCCAGCCTGAGAAACAGGAAGCGCAGCTCGTTGTTCCTCCATTATTGTGACTAACAGGAAATGCAGAGGTCTTCAAGGAGGGGGCGGGGGGAAGGGGTTGGAGCTGGGACGAGGGTGTGTGTGTGTGGGGGTGGGGGGGTGGGGTGAGGAGCGGCTTTTCAGCATCAGTCAACAATCGTTCTCGTCCACAAACAGGGTGATGCGGTCACAACCGGCCTGAGCAGAAAGCTGACAAGGGCACTCAGAGTTAAACAACTCTTTGAAATCATGTAACAAACAATAAGGGCTTTTAGTCCTACCCACATACGGTGTAGTACATTATGTGTACAGTACAAGCAATGATTTTACTGTTCCATAGCAAGTTATTGGCTTAAGGTTTGCACCTTGAGAAAATGTTGGCACCTTCAGACGATCTGTCTTCCCAAGGAAATTGTCTCACTTTAAAGGGCCGATATCAAATCAAATTTTCCTGTTTGTTTAAATAAAATACCTTCATGTAATATGGAAACACTGTCAAAGTATCAAAACATAGTACTCACTCCAGTCAATACAGTCAACATTTGTCGAAACAGGTTGTGTTGAATCCATTTTGTATGTGATGTCACAAAAACAAGCACATTTACATACTGTATATTCACCTGTTTGGCCTACAACAGTTTACCCCCGCCCACTCATGCTCACTTTAAAAAGAGTGGTTTAGCCCCGACCACTTTTTGAATGAAGCACAGCACAGAGCAGCCAATCAAAACAGAGCTCATTTTCATATATCAGTCTTAAAGGTAGAGCAACAAACAAATTATTCAGTTCTAAGGGTTATTGAGAGAAAAACCAAAAGTCCACACTCTTGTATATAAAGGTGCCAAAAAGGTTTCCTCAAGTGATACCACAGAAGAACCACTTTTGGCTCCCCCAAAGAACAGATTAAAAGACTTAAAGTTTTGTCATCCATATTGGTTTCAGGACACTAGCCTCTAAATCAAATTGAAAGAAAATGTTGTCCATGCCTAGTATGTGGTACACTGTACACAAACTTAAAGCAATGCACATGCTGTATGTCCAGCTCAGATGTTAGAAAGTGCTGGAGTATGCTCCCCTACAGCCTCTGTTCCTACTGTATCAGCTGAGCCTCTCTGTAGGTAAGTGATTGCTTGAGCATCTTCAGGGGGTCTGAGGAGCAGCAGGTTGCCTTGGGAACCGTCTCCTCCTACACCTAATCCCCCATGTGCTTTCTCTGAGAAAGCCCTGCAATCCCCCTAGTCCTAGCCCACCCAATCTCCCAAACACAAGATGTCTATATAAACTGCCCTTATATCCCTCTCCATGAAGGCATGCTGAGACCTTTTCAGCTTGGGTCATTGTCATTTCACTCTGAGCATGTAGAACTGTTTATTTTCAGACACAAGCTTTTAAGATACAGATAATGCCATGGGCTAGTTATGGGTAGTGAAATAGCTCTCTTAAATATGTTAATGGGCTATTTTTCATTCTTCTAACAGATTAAAAAAGTACCCATTTTTGTGCAGTTGATTCATTTTCAAGCCATTTTGGACCACCCCTCTCCTCATTTATTAGTCCATAGGGCATAAGAGAGCATTCTAGATACTCTACTGCCCTCCAAAGGACATCTATCCAACAACACTTTTGGCTTTATCCTCATCTAGTTATTCTAGCCTGGAATTATTATTACTGTATTCGGATTGCAGTATTCTATAAGATCTATGGGATACAGATGAGACAGCAGCATGACAGTAAAAGGATATAGTGGTGCTTAAAGCAACCGGTTTTAATGAGTTTAATTCTTTAATCACAATTGCTATGGCTTGTTCATTTCCATTTGATGACATATACAAATCTGTAGTTTTTATCACATTGTAAAATGTATTTCACATTCTTCCACATTATGTCCAATTATAGCCCAAACGTTAATGTAAAATAACACCAGTAACATTAATCAAAAAATCATCATCATCATCATCATCATCATCATCATCATCATCATCTTTAAAATCAGTGATGGGCCCAAAGCAGGATTTATGGTCTAAGCTAGTTTTTTTAGTAATGAGAAAAATTGTATACATTTTCATCTATGTTTACATTTATGTCATCATGCTTTCCCATCCTGTGGTAAACAAAAATGTTCCAAACCTGTTATTGTCCTGCATGCATTTTAATCCTGAACGTTACTGGATCCTTTGAATGACCAGGTCAAATACATGCTATAAGCAAGCTAACACTCCATTACAGTTGACGTGACATGAAAGTAAGTCTAGTACTGTACTTGAACTCTATTATATAACAATAGCAGCTACTCAAACTGTAGCCTACTGACAAAGCACTTTAACTACTTTTATGGCAGTTGCCAATGTACAGTTCAATGTACAGCAGTATCAGCTTACATGTAGCACCTTTTATAATTTAGAGGTTCCAGTGATATTCAGGGGGAAAACTGATGTTTGCATTTGTTTCCACTGAACGTACTCAGTGGCCTAAATCTATTTTCTGAAACTGAAACAGGCTGTTACCTTCAAACCTTGCAACTGGAAAAGAAAAAAGGGACTCGATTAGGTATGCATTGAATAATGTCTATCTCTTTTCATGTCTGCAGTCACAGAGATCTGTTCAGCAGAATATTAGAAAACAATATGTAAAGCTTAAGGCCACATATGTCAATGCAAAGTCATTATGTCTAATATAATCTTACGGTTACTACATTACTAAAGTACTACATTAGAAATATGTTATTCAATGCTTGTTTATGGGATATGTATGAATTCCTTGTGTAGGCAACCTTCAAATAAAGAATAAAAACATAATAAGCTCGAAGTTTCCACTAATATTTTTTTTCAGAAAATGCAAAAATGTTAATAAACAAACAAACAAACAAACAGACAAACAGACAGACAGATAAGGCAGGCTGAGTGCAGGTGTGTGTGTGTGGCGGTGCAGGTGCTATACAGTGCAGTAATGTCATGTGGAGTTATTGTGGGTCATGGGAACGAGGCTGTGTTTATGTGACAGGGCTTCCTATCTGAACGTGCCCTGCTCTCTGGAACCTTAATGGCTTCCCCTTTCCCAGGCCCAACTGATAAGGCAGCGAGTACAGGATTCCAGCAAAGCCCTACAGAGATTACATACATCAGCAGCAGCACAGGCTCAACTCTAATAGCTACTCAAGCACCTGGAAGATTAAAGTTTGTGGGTTTTTTACATGTAGAATTTGTACATTTTATGCTTTATTTTATTGCATTTTTATATTATTGTTGTATAATTTTATTTATTTCATTATATACATTCCTCATCTATAATTAATATACACTAAGGTAGAATATTTTGACCATATTGACATCCTTTGTATATGTGTTCATCCTTCATGCCCATATTAAGTTATTGTTTGAGATGTCTGAGGGTTTAGAGATGTAGATACAGAGAATTTGGTTGTTTTGCTCCACTGGGTGGTGCTCTGGTTCCTCTCACAGAAATACACCACTGGTCCTGCTACAGTTCAATTGAATACCCCTCCACTTGTGCTTTTAAGTGATATAATACCCCAATCATACCTGTTGTAAATGCATCGAAAGGGCACATTTACTGACTGACCTCCTTGCTACCCACTGTACTAATATCATTAAACTGACCTGTTTCCTTCTGAAGAACATGCATTTGGAATATACTGGTAATTGACGCCACAACCATCTAGATTGGTCACCCTAACATTTATATTAAAGTACAAACAGTGCCACTGCTCTATGAGAAGCCCCTGTTTTAATATACTGCCTTGGCTGTGTGCACTATATAGTTGAACTAAAATCAATTGAATAGGAGGGGAAAAAGACCTCAGTTAGATTCCTTTAGCCTGAAAGATGCATTCCCAGGCGTTGGTTAGATTTAAGTGAACAATCCTAAAATCGATAAGACTGTAGAGGGAGAAGAGAACGAGGGGGCTAAAGGGTAATTTCCCCTGTGAATGGGCTGCTAAAGGTCATAGACTTTCCCCTTCTCCATTAATCAAACCACTTTCTCTCCCTCCGTCTTTCCATCTCTTTCCTTTTCCTAATCAAAACAAGCATCAGACTCTACATACTCTACATATTCTCTTGAATGATCTATGGGGTAAAAGTAGAAAAATGCAATTATGGACCTGATTAGTGTGTTTTCCTGCAATGTATCTAAGTTGGTTTTCTGGCTGGAGTTCTTAGTACTAATTCTTAGTGCACAAAACAAGAAATGGTAATAACTGTACTAGAACAATTTTATAAAAGTCTACATAACATTATGACAATACATAACATCCCACATGACAAAATGCTTGTTTTACTTTATTGGAATATTATTCAGTTTAGCAGTAACAGTAGTACAGGACTAAATGTGTATAGAAAATGGTATAAATAAATACTATAGAAAAACCTATTTTGACTCCTTAAAGCAGTGTTTTTCAGCTCCAGTCCTAGGAACCCACTGACTGAATACAGAACTATTCACTATACCCAGTATTTCTGATTCAGCTCATCAACTGATTAGCAAGTTAGTTATGAGCTGGATGAGGTGTGCCAGGGCAGATAATACATGATATGCTGACCTAAAGAACCTTTCAATGGATTTCTCCTTTAGTAAATGAGGTATGTGAAGACACCTTTTAATCTGTTGAAAGGCTAGGATCCACCAGCAGATCCAAACTTTTTTTGAATGCTTTTATAACATATGAATCACTCCAATGAAAAATGTTCCATAATGTAGCTTTGGTACTGAGTAAGAGTTCATGGAGTTCATGATTCCACCACTCTCTGACACAGAACAATACAATAAACACATACCAAATACATTTAACTGACCTCACCTCTAGTAAGGCTCCTGGCCACACCTCACAAGCGTCTAGAGGCTGGTGCCAGCCAATAGCAGGTCTCTACAATACCAATTAAAGATCTGGCCTAGAATCATGTTTGCAGCTTAGCATAAAAGCATTAAGCTTCAACTAAAATCCAAGTATATCATCAATTTGACCAGTGGTAAAAAGATTGATGATTATATGTATGTTTGTTTTAAATTGGCCTACATTCATATTTTTGTCATTTTTCAAACATGTCCACGCTGAACATCTCATCACTGTTTTGTTGCGACTATCAGATGCTCTGAGCTGAAGGTTTTACAGTCATAGCAAAAGTAATTAAAAGATGAAAGTCAGAATTTTGCAACTAGTTATAATAATGAATAATAATGGAATAAGCATAATAATGGAAATGTAACACTTTATTTGGAAAGCCCACTGTAAATGCTTCCTGGATGCTCAACCCAACCCTAACTCTAACTTCAACCCAAAACTTAAACCTAACTCTCACCCTAATCCTAAACCCCACCTTAACACTGTCAATTGAATCAAACAACTTTCAACAGATTAAAAATAACACCGGGTTAAATTGAACACCTAGATAATCTATTGGGGGCTCTCCACAATAAGTGAGATTAACTAATGCATCATTTAACAACTGTTGGCCACCAAAAAGAAGTCTGGTTTTTGACTTTTTACTTTAGCTGCCAAAACAGTACTATGATTGCTGTGATGGCTTGCAAACTTTATGTCATCCAAATATATGGTAAAACATCCACTTTGAGTAAGCACTATGATACACACCATAAAATCCTAAGCTATCAAAAGAAGCAGAGCTGAAAACAATGACTCAAAACACTGTAAAACTTAATGTCCTGCAGTGCTGTGACAAAACAAGGTACAAGGGTACAAACAGGTCTTTATCGACAAACCAATTTAAGGCTCCATGTTGGAACTGTCAAAAATGTAGCCTTTGTGACAAAACATCACGTTATGTTTCCAGACCTTTCTTGATGAGTGTGTCATACCACTAGAAATATGTGTCGCAGTCTGTAGATGGACAAGAAAAGAATTTGGTGGCTGCTCAGGTGAAGCCTGTTCTTGCACTGTGGAACAGATTTGATTTCCTGAAGTGATATTAATCAGAACTGTTTTATGCAGCCACTGCACTGGACGCCTACTGCTGCACCTCATTCGGGCCAAATCCATTAGCATAGCCACCCTGCTGCTGTGCAGGCATTCGTTAATGAAATGTCGATATGTCCAACCATCCACTCTAATCAGTGGCTAATTGAGAAAGTGATAGATGGGCAGAGACAGTTTAGCTCCAGCAGAGTATAGAGGCCTACATTTCTTTCATTGAAAACAAAGCAGTGGAAATGCCCAGAGTGCTTTGAATTGGACCATTAGCCTTTTATCTCAAGTTCGTTGACCTGCTGTCAGAAGGCTAAACCTCTGCTGCTGGATTCCTTTCTCATCAGCTTGGACAATGCTTCCAGCTCCAAACCTACTGATTGTCTCATCAAAGGGAGAGCAATTGCAATCAGGTCCAGAAAACACAGCATTCTTTACACACTTGAGTAAAAAACCTTAACAGCAAGTGACAAGTGAGTTGGCAAGTAAACAGATGGGTAAAATTGACAAAATTTTAGGATATCTCCAACAGCCAGTGTTTGCGGAGTGTAAACAGAGGAAGGAGGCGACAGGATGATAGTGTAAAACCCCCTACAAACCGAGACCTTTGCAAAGAATGACTGGATTCACGACTCTGTGATTGTGGTAATTAGAAGCTGCACAATGGTAATGAAGCAGGAAAGGTTAGCGACCGCAGGATCTGTTAATTGGTGCACAAGTTAGTAATGAGGAGTAGCTAGAATTGGTCTGCAAATGTCAACTACAGCTGGACCAGACCAGCTGAGGGGAAATGTCAAGATATATAGAGAAGTAGTGACAGGAGGAGAGTGTCGCTACAATCAGTGTGGCCCGCTTCTCGGATAATTTTTGTTTGGGTAATTAGTGTGGCCCTCTTGTTAACATCAACCTTTCTCAATGAATATGATTATTAGGGTCACGTAAAAGTGCCATCATGTATGAGTATCTAAGTATAAGCTCTGGGGATTTGTGAGTAAGTAGAGTACTTTGGCCACTAGAAAAACATATATATATATTTATTTCCAGGGATAATGGCAGGAATCTTGACAGATGTGTTTGTCATTAATCTTGCTGAATTATTCAAGCAGCACTTGCATCAGATCTGTACTTTTTACACTGTAGTAAAGTAGTGCCAGTTCGTTTGGCCATGGATGTGCAAGAGGCATGGCTATGTGGAGCCACGAGAACACCGAACACAAAGAAAGAGACACTTAAAGCATTTAGATAGTTGTTGTGGCTTAAACACAGTGTATACAGCTTACTGATCTATTGTCTGCTGGATTATGAATTATTTTGTGCAGTGTTAGTCCTGTACACTCTCAGAAAAAAGGTATGAAACTGTCACTGGGGTCACTGTCAACCTCTTGCTACTCAGGTGGTACCCTCAAGGGATCATCTCAGTCAGGGCACAAAATTGTATTACAATCCATTGAAATTATATTTTCTAAATTGTATTGACTCCTCACACCCATCTTGTCTCCAGGCTTTTTATTTTATTGTTCTGATTTAAAACATTAGCTTGTGAAAAGGTACGAATACTTACTTTTGCACTGGGAAAAATGGATTAAAGGTACACACTTGGATCTTAAAACCCTTTATAAAGGATTATTCCAACAACGACATTTGCTACAGCTTTGGCAGAGGTGAAATGACACCAAAAAAGTACAAAAGGTACACTATATTTCCAAAAGTATTCACTCACCCATGCATATCATTGAATTCAGGTGTTCCAATCACTTCCATGCCCACAGGTGTATAAAACCAAGCACCTAGGCATGCAGACATTTGTGAAAGAATGGGCCACCCTCAGGAGCTCAGTGAATACCAGCGTAGTGCCACCTGTGCAACAAGTCCAGTCGTGATATTTCCTCACTACTAAATATTCCACAGTCAACTGTCAGTGGTATTATAACAAAGTGGAAGAGATAGAGAATGACAGCAACTCAGCCACAAAATGGTAGGTCACATAAAATGACAAAGTGGGGTCAGTGGATGCTGAGGCGCATAGAGGTCGCCAACTTTCTGCAGAGTCAATCACTACAGACCTCCAAACTTCATGTAGCCTTCAGATTAGCTCATAAACAGTGCAAAAAGAGCCTCATGGAATGGGTTTCATCACCAAGCACAATGCAAATCGTCGAATGCAGTAGTGTAAAGCGCTACCACTGGACTCTAGAGCAGGAGAGACGTGTTCTCTGGAGTGATGAATCATGCTTCTCCATCTGGCAATCTGATGGACAAGTCTGGGTTTGGCATTTGCCAGGAGAACTGTACTTGTCTGACTGCATTGTGCCAAGTGTAAATTTTGGTGGAAGGAGGATTATGGTGTGGGGTTGTTTTGAGTTGGGTTGTGTTTTGAGCCAGGCCTTTTTCATCCAACATCAGTGTCTGACCTCACAAATGCGCTTCTGGAAGAATGGTTAAAAATTCCCATGAACACACTCTCCAACCTTGTGGAAAGCCTTCCCTATGGAGTTGAGCTATTATAGCTGCAAAAGGTGGGCCGACATCATATTAAACCCTATGGATTAAGAATGGGATGTCACTCAGGTTCATATGCATGTGAAGGCAGACTGGTGAATACTTTTGGCAATATAGTGTATCTAAATTAAGCCTTTATAACTTTATGTAGGTTTATGTCATTTGCCATGAAAGGCTTATGTAAGTGTTATGCAGCCTTATGAAAGCTGCCCTTCAGTGATGTTACTGATTTATGTATCATTACACATATTTTGCATAGTAACACTTTATCAAGACAAGGTACAATGTCTAATCTACATTAATAGGATACTTTATTGATTATTCATGTTTTGTGGTTATATAAATACATGTACATCAATGTATTCTAAAAGTAAAATAATAGTGGTGCAAATCTGCAGATACACTATATCAGAGTGGCCAAACTCATATTGCATTTTAACTCAGCAAAACTCTACATTTTTCTAATAATTTCCCTACTTGTGATGTAGCCGTATTTACCAAAAACAGTTATAATTGGGCTGTTTTTGCTACTGTACATTTTAAGATTGATATATGTAAATTAGCTCTCTTCTGATTGGCCTTATATTATGCCTCACAATGCTGGGTGGGGCTACAGTGCTGTAGATGGATTATTGAAAAAAATGTGAAATTACGGAAATAATGAATTCAAAATTTGTAATTTTCACATCTTAGCTTTCATACAAGTATAGACACTGAAATGTATGTTTTTCAAAAAAAGAGGACAATTTGATATTCCATGATTTGAGCCATTTAAGACATTTTAACCCACTGAACTAAATGCACTTTGTATGGAGCTTAAGATATAATAAGATATTATATGCCACATATTAAAGAGTATAAAAGGATGAGACATTTTAATTCTAGCAGAGAGTGATCATTATCTCGCTATCAGCAGTTGGTGCTTTCTGACCATTCAGAACTGTAATAGATGCAGTTTGCACTGGTCAGCATGCACTCCATATTTAACCAGGACAATTACAGAAAAATAATACAATCCATGCTAGGCTAACAGGTCTATAATGCCTGCTTCTCTTTAGTGTTGCTTCAGACACGAAACCAGAAGAGCTATTTTCTTAAGAGGAGGATAGATATTAGAGAAAATGTGTTTAGCCTGTCTGAGGGTATGGCATTTTCATTTAATCATACAAAGAGCATTTCTAAACAACACTCCAACTGCAGAAGAAGAGGGCCGATACTAATTCAGTGGTGCAGCTGGTGAAAGGCTATTGGTGTAGCTGATGAAAGGCAATCATTACTTTATCTCACACAAAAGCACTTGGCTGCTTTTAACATTTCAGGCATTGTCTGAAATGTTTCTTACCTAACTTGGCCTTTTAACGCAATGCATTCATTGACATTTAACACATCTTCTGAAGTACATTACTTTTATTTTTATTGTATTGTATCTGCATTGTATGTGGATCATTCTACTAGTTCAAAATGCATTTCAGACTTTAAATTGACTTGGAATGTAGACTAAAATCTTTTTGCTTTGAGTGACCCTTAATTATGTTAATTTTATTAAAATAAATTACTGAACATTCCATTTTGCCACTACCAAAACAATCTCAACACTACTGAAATATTACCAAATGTGCAGGTAGTGAAAATGTAACTAATTTTGAGCATAACTCAAAACCTCTAGCCAGTACATGACTAGCAAACACAGGTTTGAAAAGTTGTACCCACAGAAAACATAATTTTTAATTACAACATTAATAATTGTAGAAAATATGTGGTATATTTTGGTAGTGAGAATTCTTAATGTTACACACAGATTTTCAGACTTTGAGAAAAGTTACTTCAAAACAATGAGATCTAAGTGCTCACAATGTGGCCATGATAGACAGGGATGCAGTCTAACTTCCTGCTCTAAAATGCAGGGGTGTGGCTAAAGTAAGACTCCAAATAATAGTTTTTCACAATAGGGCTGCAGTTTGAACTAATTTCGTACCATTGCATAGTTTTAATATGTTCTTCTATTAAATTAATAGCTTGAAGACACTTGTTCTTCTAAGATTTCTTCTGAAATCATGCACATTAACACAGAGTTTTACCTCACCTTTGCTGCATTAACAGCCTCTTCTGTTCTTGGAAGGCTTTATACTAGATGTAAATGTCTGAGGAATTTTCTGAGGATTCAGCCACAGGAACATTAGTGAGGTCAGGTACAGATGTTGAATGATTAGTTCTGGATCACAAACGCCACTCCAACACATCCCAAAGGTACTCGTGCAGCTGCTCCAGAGCGTCCCATTCTATTGGTAGTGCTTTTCTGCTGAAATTATGCAGGCAGTGTGTGCAGATGTGAACACCTGTATCAGTATTGGGTGCACTTTAAAGTAGCTGAAATGTACTAATTAGAAAGAGCTGCCTGTGTGTGTTTGGGAAGATAAGGGCAGATTCAGGAAGGTAGGAAGATTTTTAAGCAGCACATACGTGATATGATTTGTGACATTGCGCAAAATGATTGCCTTTTTTTAACATGCAATAATGTAGCAAGAGACAATCTACACATATAACTGACGCATCAAACCGCTGATGAACACTGTGCTCACTCTCCTCGCTCTCCATCTGGACAAACTTTAGGTAAATGAGCTGAGTGGTGGCCAATCAGGCTGATATGTGGTGTGATAAACGTTGTCATGCCCACGCTCAAATGCTGAGAAAAAAACAAATGTGTTCAAAGTATTATTACAAAAATTACAGGCAGCATGGAAATAGCTTACTGCTCTGCATACACTTTCCATATTTGCACCTCAACCTGCTTGTGCTTAAATGACATGCCCCCAAAGCAGTCAACAGTCGGTCAGGGAAGCAATTTGCCTTGTTGTCATGGAAAATACATTGTCAAACAGTGCATAGCTACTGCGGGTTAGGAGATTACATAAAGGAATAAAAACTATATGTAGGTCTTCACAATGTTTATATGCTGAACATTTATATTTGAAGACATTTATATGTATATAGACATTTATTGTTATTATTATTATTATAAATAACAACAACAATAATAACATTATTATTATTATTATTATTATTATTATTATTAAGGTTTACAAGACAGTGGTGCGTCCTGCTGTGATGTATGGTTTGGAGACTGTGGCTCTGTCTAAAAGACAGGAGGCTGAGCTGGAGGAGGCGGAGATGAAGATGCTGAGATTTTCGTTGGGAGTGACAAGGCTGAACAAGATTAGAAATGAGCAGATCAGAGGGAGAGTGATGGTGGAGCAGTTTGGAGATAAAGCCAGAGAGGCCAGGTTGAGATGGTTTGGACATGTGTTGAGGAGGAACAGTGGATATATTGGGCAAAGAATGTTAGAGATGGAGCTGCCGGGTAGAAGGAGAAGAGGTAGACCTCAGAGAAGGTTTATGGATGTAGTGGAGGTGGACATGGAGATGGTTGGTGTGAAAGTAGAGGAGGCAGTGGATAGGGCAAGATGGAGGCAGATGATCCGCTTTGGTGACCCCTAAAGGGAGCAGCCGAAAGAGAGAAGAAGATTATTATTATTATTAGTTGTAGTAGGAGTAGTAGTAGTACTATTTTTTTCAGCAGTCAGTCCTGAAATCTGGAAATGCCAACAGGTGACAACTGTCTGTAGGCTTGTGTTAACACCTCTTTAATAAATCTGCTCAGAAACCTCACATCCTGCATTCCAGAGCAGATTTATTAAAAGAGGTGATAATTAACTTTGGTCCACAGACAGTTCTCACCTGTTGTCACCATGCAAATTAACACAGGTGCAACTTCATAATTAACATGTGACCAATAATATAACCATGTCTGCCACACAAGCTACATTTTCCTTGAAGTTTGTTTTACATTTTATTTTTCTGTTTCAGCGTCAAATTGTGACTCATTAGGTTAAAATAACGACTTATTCCCTTGATAAATATGTGAATTACTTCAAACCGTTATTGATTTTAGAAAATAAGACATTATATTGACATTATATATGAGAAAATTGAAAAAGTAAGTAATTATTTTTGGCTGCAGTGATCGAGTGAACTTGAGCTCCATGCCAAGTGTATCTATGGTTTTTATTTGCCAAAATTTTAGTTTTGTAATTTAATACTTTCCAACCTTTCTTTGTCTCTTAGAATTAAACAGGCTGTTCTTGTTACTGTGCCTTTGAGAGGTATATGTAAATGAGCTCTGTTCTGATTGGCTGTCATGCATTCAGAAAGCATTTCAGTCTGTAGTACTCCTTATAACTTCAGTGTGAATGGGTGGAGCTAAACTGCCATGGGCTGAACAGGTGGAAAAACGTATGTGCATAGTTTTTGTGATGTCACAAAAACTAGGAATTTAAAAGGCTGTTTTTGTAGCTTAGTCTCCATAAAGGGACTGTATGGAGAGGGAAGGGAATGATACAATTTAAAATCTCCTAATATTTACATACTACATCAAATACCACATCATTATTACATACTACATCATCTTTCACAATGTTTACATAATACATCAAACTCTTATTTAAAAAGGGACAAGTGATACAGCTCTTTAATTTGTGTCAGCCGCATGAAGTTTGCAGAGTCTGACATTATTACTAAAAGTTTCTGTTTCTTCACCTTCAAGGCTGAGCAGTATTGGTTGTTGGTGCTGTGTGGATGTATGGGTAATACCAAGGCTTTTTCTCTATTTATGTTTGAGTCTGCAGCTCCATGAAGGGGAACGAATAAATTACTCTGCATCAGCAATGACAGAGGGGTAGAAAAACATGTATTTTGTGTATCTATCGCTATCATCCGTCACAAAAAAGGGCAACTACTTTCAAGAAGAGTTAGCAGGCAATGTTCCAGCAACTGCAGACATTTGAAAACAATTAATCTTTTTTTTTCACCATTTAATGGACTTACAATGACGAGTCACTTAATCAAAACAGCTCTCACCGAGTTGAAGGACAAAGAGAATGGAAGAGCACTCTTTTATTTTCACCCCTTTATCTAAGGAGGGAAAATGTGTTTACTCATGCCTCCTGATTTGCCAGCTGAATGCAACAAAAATGGCAAATGAATCATTTCCTGTCGAAGGCATGCATGGCCATCATCTCGCCTGTGTGTCGCGGCGGCGGTGGGAACATTGTGGCCGTTTTAAAGACAGATTACCTCTCACTTCTGAAAAGCTGCCACTTCAAAAAAATGATGCTTTGGCAAGTGAAATCACTTCAATTTCAGTCAATATGTCTAATAATTCTCAGTGTGTGAGTCAGTTGTAGGAATGTTATAGAATTATTCACTTACTAGACTGTGTTTACTGTTCAAAGTGATTTTAGGGGTTGCACAACTTCATATTTTTTTAAAAGTAGACAGTTACATGTTGAAAGTAACACTGACAAATTGCTTATGGCATCATGAATACATCTAGAGGAAAAGGAAATGCTTTGCAACAAGTGACTTTTAAAATCTAACTGTAAAAATCTGTGAACAAGCCAAACTTTCCAACAAGCCCTTCAAGGAACTGGAGATACAGAGCTCAGATTCTCACGAATTTGTGTTTGAATTGATGTACCCTCAGTGGAGGTCCAGATGAACCAGAGAAATTTAGAGCGCTGCAATTCATTGAAAATAAGTGTAATGAACTTTACAGGATTATAGGGCATTATGCAGCCTCTCCAGCCACACATGACTTTTTATTGTAGTTTTTGGTAAACCAGACATAACAATATATATTACATAACATTCAATATGTTATTCAGTTTAATTCAGTATAAACTGTCTCCTCTATGGCATCCATGTTACTAGTGCCACAGTCACATGATCAGTGGTTGACTGGTTGACATCAAAAAGATCACTGCTTAGTAGTAAAGTCGACAAGTCACGCAGTCGACTAAACTTTGCAACCCCAAGTAAATAGTGAAATGGTCTTATTTCTTTAAATAACAAAATTATCTGTGTTCTTTAAAAAAAGTACCCCTACCTGCCTATGGAATTAGATCATTTTCCTAGATGCAAAACAATAACAATATCTCATAATGAGAAATATTAGATTCACTTACCAGATTTAAGATGATTCTACATACTAATATATTATTAAGTTCTGTGGCAGAGAGCAGCTTAGATTTACAGCTAGAAGGGAAAACCATGATCTAATGGGACTTTGATGCCACATTGAAACTTCTTCTACCAATTAATAAAAGTAAATCACAGTACTGTTTTCACTTTGCATGCAAACTGGAATTGTAGGGGTGACTGTGGGCTACATACCTTTGCTCGAGGCTTTGCAGCCTGGGTGGTAAACTCTCAGCAAAGGCCCAAAAATAGAAGCACATCAAGCGGGAGCTCCCTCAGAGACCCTGCTCAGACAGCATTAGTAATTGGGTCTGAGAGTGGTTCACACTAAACTGTAGAATGAATACTTAATCTCCAGTCAAACATTTACACAGAGCAGGAAAGAATCACTTTGGAGGGCTTTTTCATCCCGAGGCATCATCAACATGGTCATCAGCATTAACATCATCCACTACCCACTGCCTATGTTATTCTTGTGGAAAAAATCTGGGGTTTCATGAATGTTAAGCATCACTATGTACCTTTTTTGTGCAATGCCACAACCGTTTATGGCTGGGAGTCCAAGAAAGCTTTATTTTTGCTCTCTCTAGGTGGGTGGGCTCCCCATCACTCAGCAAGACGATAGCTTACACAGGTGTCTCTTTGCTGAAGTAACAGAATCAGCCATTAGTTTTCTCCTCCAAGCATGTTGAACTGTTTGATGACAGTGCACTAGCAGCAATTTGAAAAAATGTAATGTCTCAGAGGAAGCACATGCTAGCTTTCACTCTCCCAGCTTGGTAATATCATGTGATTGGGAGACGTAGCCTAAACTATGGGGAAAAATGTCTACAAATCAAAAACAGAAAGTAAACCTACTGCTACTTCAACACAACTGTATGGCACAGCTACTCAAATTGTAGCGTCTACTGTTAAAATCACTTAACCACTCGATCTTAAAACATGTTGGCAGGGATAGACTACTGGTCGGCCCAGTGGGGCCAGCATCCAGGGGCTTCAGATCACAAGGCCTAGGAGTGTTAGGTGGAGCCAGAGGAGCCTGATTTTTTTCAGATTATCTGTCTCATGTACTACTGCCATGATTTGTTGACAATTCCAGAAAACATTATAAAAAGTTATTTTCATTTCATGTAAAACGTTTTAATGCTTAAAAAACATTGTCTATGTTGGTTATGGAAAAAGAAATTCTTAATCATATTTTATGAATATCTAAAAAATGGTATTGTTTGTAGATACCTGATATTTTGTAATAATACATATTGGAAACATGTTTTTCTGGAAAAAGGATGCAATTGCTCATAAATTTGGTGTCATGTGAACAGTTTCCCTTGCATCCCTATTACAACAAACACAAACAAACACAAACAGCATGGTGGAGAGGTTTAGTAGGACTCAGGAGGAGAGAATGGAACGCTGCCACTTTTCAGCTATTACACAGAGAGATGTCCAGAAAAGACTGCAGCCTTTCTAAAGTGCTACAGTGCTTAAAACCATATGGCAGAGAAAGATGATCTTTCATATAAGAATTTAGATTAAAAAAATAATAATAATAATCATAATAATAATCATAAAAATAAAGGAAAATAAACAGAATATCCTTATCAATGAGCTATAGGAAGTCGGAAAGACCAATGGTTCACAACATACATAAAATTAGAGATGGGATCATGTCAAACAAAAAACTTTTTATTGATAAACCAAAACTCAAGACTTTTTTCATGAAATAGCATCATTATGTAAGGCACCTCAGTCATCTTCCAGGTGGCAGGGGTGGCCCTGGCTACTCCCGAAATCTGTCTGGCCACGCTGGGTGCCAATTCAAACTTTCCTTCACATGGCCGGCTATTACGATGTTTTTACCCATTAGGAGAAAGTAGTCCAAGCAAGTAGTCCAAGCACAGTTTGACACCGGCAGAGAGAGAAGCAAAAGTGAGTTTTGCAGAACTGCAACATGGTCGTAATGTCTCTCTGTATGTTGGCAGGTAGGAATCCTGATATTAATGTAGTAAATATTTTGTACTCAACAATATTCTGATTTCTATCTAATATCCCAATTAATATCCAGATTAAAACTAACCTTAAATGAAACTATGAGTAAACTAAAGAGCTTTAAGCTGTGTAAACTGTGTGCGAAAGACAGATTATATCTGTGAGAGAGTGCATGTAAGACTTGTAGACTGTTATGAAGCAAAAGTTGGCTTTCAGTTATTTTAAATAAATGAAACTTTAAATGCATTTCAACATTAAATTAAACCATTTATGCTTAAATAAAGTTTTTTTTGTAGATTACTAGTGGCTTTTATTCTGGGATTTCCCTTCCCAGAAATAATAGTAAGTAACCCAGAAATATTTTTATTGTGCAAAATACTAAAAACAAACTGAATATTATACAGATCACCTATGTTAAGTGATACTTTTTTGATCCCACAACCGGGGAAATTCCACCTCTGCATTTAACCCATCCGTGAAGTGAAACACGACATACACACTAGTGAACACACACACTAGGGGGCAGTAAGCACACTTGCCCGGAGCGGTGGGCAGCCCTAGCCACGGCACCCGGGGAGCAGTTGGGGGTTAGGTGTCTTGCTCAAGGACACCTCAGTCATGAACTGTCGGCCCTGGGGATTGAACTGGCAACCTTCCGGTCACAGGGCCAGCTCCCTAACCTTCAGCCCACGACTGCCCCAGTTAGTGATGGTTTCTGGCAAAAATGAGGTTAAATATTGAGTCATGTTCAAGTTGGCTTCTTATTCTCAAGTTTTTTGTTTAAATTTTCTGTTCCACTTTAAAAGGAGCAGCAGTTACAAGCTGACAGATACAAAGATATCTGAAGGTAACCTCTGCACCATTTAAGTGCATTCAACAAGAAGCCAAGTGCAGCTTTGTCAAACTTTTCATTTGTCTCATATGTGCATCCAATACCCTGGTGCCTCCAACCATCAGATGTTGTTGGAATTTGGAAAATATAACAGTGATTTATTGTTCAGTGCCAGCTGGTTCCCAGCTTGCTGCACATACAAGACCGGGAGACTGCAACGCCATCTGATGCAGCTGACTATATCAGACGGCTACTTAGTCAGACCTCATTGGTCTGGTGTCTATGTTAGGCTGAGACTAACATCAAAAGACTGGCAAACCCTTTATGTCTGTTGACTCGAAAACAAAGCAAACTACCTCAGATGCAACACATTAGACAGTGGGAGGTGATGGATTGTCTGTGTTTTTTATTTTAATTTATAATGTGACTGAGATATCCTGGCTCAGGTATTCAGCTGCACTTCAGCTGCACCTTTAATGTGGTTTGCCTGTTGCATTATCTGTGCTTATTTGTGGCTTACTGGTCCATCAGTTCTGATGAAACTCAAACTTGAGGAATATATACTAGGAGTATATACCAGGAGTACTAGCTCTGCAGTTACATTGCTGTACAGGTGCCAGAATGTAACTGTGGCACCATTTAAGGTAGAATAGAAAAAAGTAATAAAAAGCTTTAAATAGGAAGCTTCAGCTTCATTAGACTGTGGGTTGTGTATACTTTGTGTGTAGTGTTGTGTATTAATGATATGTTGAGCATTGTTTAAAGATATAGTTGGAGTAACATCCCCCCCATGTTTACACTACTCTGTGTCTAGACCATCGTTCAGTTAAAAAAACAAAAAAAAACAAAAACACACTTACTTTGCTCTGTTTTAAGCTTTAGCTCAGCTATAGCCACTTTTCTAGCAGGAAACGTTTCCACAGAAGGAGAATAGTTTCTTGTAAAACGTCTCTCAATGTTTGACTTTTTATGACTCAGTTCTCATTTGCCAGCTTCTGCTCCCACTCCACCTTAATATAACGATGTCATTATATGACTGCTCTCAATAGAATTCAGTTTGGCAACGAGCTGCTGGGCAGGACTATTATTCGTAACTATTTTATGCATTTTTATTTTATGGCTTGCGATTTGTGCACAAAATCAAAAACATCACTGTTGATATTCAGGGAAAAACATGTATGTAGGACAAAACACATCAGCTTTGGAACCACAGGCTGCAGCTGCATCTATTTTTGACTCAGAGCTCATACAACACTAATGATAAACTACAAGATAACGACATTTCCAACAGGTCAACAGTGGTAGCTCAAGTGTGATGGATGAAATTCAGAAAGATACAGGCCATAAACTCGACATATTGTTTGACACGAAGAAAGATAAAATGCAATGGAGAGAATGTGTGTGGGAGCAAGAAAGGGAGAGAGGGCACAGTAGGGAGCCTAAGTCTGATGTCTCTACTAAACCCCCACATCATGTACCCATCTGCAGTGTACAGGTAATTGGTGTCAGGAGAGAACAGCTTCAAAACAACCAAAGACTGGGCTATATTTAAGAATCTAAAGTTCAAACATGGCAACTGGATTTTTAAAATGTATTTATTTATTTATTTTTAAAACTTAAATAGCTCCAATACACTATAGTATCTCCTTGCATGTGATATGAGCATTGCCTCTTTTTTCTGTTCAAAATAAGGAGAACATCACATTCAATTATAGCTCCATTTCCCTGTGGACACATAACAATCTGCTAGATATATGTTACTTATGTATGGCTCATTTATATGACAAGAAAAATGCTATGAACACAATAGCAGGAAGCAAAGGAGAATAAAAATGAAAACAAAAGGTTAACCCTCCCTCAGGAATGTCAGGAAGTTTGAAATTTTACCCCTGGCACAGAATTAACTACACATTTATTACTCTACAGGCTCCCTCTTGACTACTTTAGAATGGACACACTTGCTGATGCTGCTTGTGCACAGTTGTTCACTTCATTATTCTCCATGTGAAGGAAATGTGAACATACACGGCTGCTATAATTGACTGTCTTCTTCTTCTTCTTCGGCTGCTCCCTTTAGGGGTCGCTATAGCGGATCATCTGCCTCCATCTTGCCCTATCCACTGCCTCCTCTACTTTTACACCAACCATCTCCATGTCCACCTTCACTACATCCATAAACCTTCTCTGAGGTCTACCTCTTCTCCTTCTACCCGGCAGCTCCATCTCCAACATTCTTTGCACAATATATCCACTATTCCTCCTCAACACATGTCCAAACCATCTCAACCTGGCCTCTCTGGCTTTATCTCTGACTGTCCCTCTGATCTGTTCATTTCTAATCTTGTCCATCCTTGTCACTCCCAACGAAAATCTCAGCATCTTCATCTCCGCCACCTCCAGCTCAGCCTCCTGTCTTTTAGACAGAGCCAGAGTCTTGTAAACCTTCCCTTTCACTCTTGCTGCTATCCTTTTGTCACACATCATCCCTGACACCCGTCTCCACCCACTCCATCCTGCCTGCACCCTCTTCTTCACCTCTTTTCTACACTGTCCATTGCTCTGGATGGTTGACCCAAGATATTTGAAGTCATCCACCTTTACGACCTCTACTCCTTGCATCTTCACCTTTCCACCTGCCTCCCTCTCATTCACACATATGTATTCCGTCTTGTTTCTACTGACCTTCATTCCTCTCCTCTCCAGTGCAAACCTCCACCTCTCCAGATTCTCTTCCACCTGCTCTCTACTCTCACCACAGATTACAGTGTCATCTGCAAACATCATGGTCCATGGAGCCTCCTGCCTGACCTCATCTGTCAACCTTTCCATCACCATTGCAAACAAGAAGGGGCTCAAAGCTGATCCCTGATGTAACCCTACCTTCACCTTGAAACCATTTGTCACTCCAACTGCACACCTCACCACTGTCTCACTATCCTCATACATGTCCTGCACCACCCTAACATACTTTTCAGCTACACCTGACTTCCAGTTCCTCTCTTGGCACCCTATCATATGCCTTCTCTAGATCCACAAAGACACAATGTAGCTCCTTCTGACCTTCTCTGTACTTCTCTACCAACACTCAACGCAAAAATTGCATGTGTGGTACTTTTTCTGGGCATGAAACCAAATTGCTGCTCACTGATCTGAACCTCTCGCCTTAGCCTTGCTTCAACAACTCTTTCCCATACCTTCATGGTGAGGCTCATCAACTTTATACCTTTATAACTTTATATGTCTGTTTTAATACAGTGCCTCATGAGGGCCCAAAGATCTTGGCCAGCAAGGATTTTGGCCTTGTCCATTACAGAGATTTCACCAGATTCAACAGAGTCTTTTAATTCTTATAAAGTTCTGAACTATGTTGAGATTGTTGCACTATTTGCTTGTGCAGTCTGTCACAGAGTAGTGAGCCCCTTCTCATCTTTACTTCTGAAAGACTGAGCATCTCTTGGATGCTTTTTTTTATACCCAACCACATTAATGACCTGTTGCCACCAGGTGTTTTTAGCATTACACAACTTTACCAGCCTTTTGTTGCCCTGTCCCAGCTTTTTTGGAATGTGTTATTGGCATCAAATTCAAAATGGGCATTTATTTTTCAAAAAACAATACAATTTCTCAGTTTCAAAATTTGATATGTTGTCTTTGTGCTATTTTCAATTAAATATAGGGTTTAAATGATTTACACATAATTGCAATTTTTTACATTTTGCACAGCATCCTGAGAGCAATCCTAATTGGAAATTAGGTTGAATGATGTAAGAAAACAAATTAGCAGATTTCCTAAATGAGCAAACTTTAGGTGGTGATTTGCAGTATATATGGTTTACCTGTTGATTCTATCCTGAATGTGTTATTCTTTTGGAAAGATTTATTGTACATATTTGTGCAGATGGAGAGGCCAGTGCAGCTCAGACATTCACACAAACAAAGATCAGCATTCAATTTCAGCAACATCTGTGGACTGCAAAATTTTATGATTATAGGCTCATTGATTAAGGTTTATTGGCAAAATCTGTTTTGTTGTTGCTACAAGCTGTGTCTTACAAAAAAATATTCAGACCTGCAAGAGAACCTTTTCTATTGGTCAGTGTACGGATAAAGATGCATGTACATCCATTTGACATTGTATGTTGACATTTAGATTAATTTTTACAAGCGCTTCACCAGTGCATTACACACACAAAACAACAGCTGCTCCAGCAGCAAATGCCATCGAGTACCACTCATTTAATACCAGTGGCTTTGAGGTGCTCTTTAATAAAATGAAAAAACAGAAATCATTAGCATAGCTAATGTCTTGTTGGACCATATGGCATTCATACTACTCATATACATGTATATACTTTCTTAAGAGATTATGCACATTTTATTAGACTAGTGTGTCCTGAACAATACACTATCAAATTACAATTTCATGGGAGGAAAAGGGAATAAAAAAAAAAAAAAAAAAAAAAAAAAAAAAAAAAATATATATATATATATATATATATATATATATATATATATATATATATATATATATATATATATATAATGAGGCGTCTTTTGACAACGCTGATGTAATACCATTTTACAAAACTGTCTTCTTTGAGAGATATAGAAATCTGATTTATATTAGAGGAATAGGCCTATGATCAAAATGCTCATGCAAACCTGTAGCAGAAGTTCCTTGTGTACTGTATAAATTTTCACTGCTACACTTAAAATCCATTAGTTTTTTAGCAAAACACTAGTTTTACCACATATAGTGGTTCTTTGAATTTCTTTCAAATTCAAATCAGATGTAAAGTACTATGCAAAAGTCAGAGACCACATTTCATATATTTAATTTATAGTCCATAAAATTATTAAGTACTGTCATTAAGTACTATTATTTGTTTTTTTCAGGAGATCTTTCTGAGGAGACTGTATACCTGTATAAAGAAGGAGCAAGTTCTGTGAAAACAATGGTGTTTCCAAAACAATAAAAAAAAAAAAAAAAGATTACAAGATCCACAGAAAATGTGATTTTTAACAACCATGCAAGACCTGGTAGACCACCAAAACTGTCCCCATCAGATAAACAGTACTTTCTTCTTTGAGAGAGAGGGGATAATCAAGCTCCACTCTTAGTTTTGTTCTGATAAAATCCAGCTCTTACTGAGAACAGCAAACAGATAAAAAGGAAAAAAAAATGCAAATCAAGCGAATAAACTGTTAGTGCTTTCAGAACAGTGGACTGACGACTCCAGAGTCCAGAACTTAACATCACTGAATGTTTGGGATTGTGACTTTTAAGGTGTGAATAAATAACCCTACATATGTCTTTGAATAAGTGAAAGAAAGTCTCCTGAAAAGCATGGAAGTTGAAGAAAGAAACCTTTGTACTTAATGACCATTTTTCACTGGAAATTAATAAACGTGGGTGGTCTCTGACTTCTGCACAGCACTGCATATCAAGACTTTTTCCTTACTTTTGACAACAATATCATAAAACTATTGCACAAATCAATCTAAAAGAAAGGCAGTTGTTCATCACGACACATATGCAAAGAAAATGTGATCCATCAACACAATTTATGCCAAACGAGGTAGACAGCAGTTGCATTGATGTAACTAAATAACATTTTAATCAGGTACAGGTGATACATACCATCACATTATTTGTATCTAGGCTAATGCAGTGCCTCATCAAAGACAGGACGTGTATAGTTCACTGCATTAGCTTCTCGTCGTTACTGCGGTATTCAAAATTCCTGAATGAGAGTGTCAAGACAGAAATTCTACTTCTGGCATGAAACTCTAAATATTCATTACTATATGAGCTCAGCCTAGACTGCTTAAGAATGGAAACACTAGCATACAGATTTCCACTTCTCCATTGCCTGTTTGAAAGCTAGGTGTTGAGTGCAAATCGTTTGGCAGGCCTGCACCATGTACTTCTTTGTGCCATAATAACACTGTGTAATTTGTGTGAAATAATATCCAAAAATGGATATAGTTAACAACATTAACTGCAGCACTGAAAGGCCACGACAACAGCTATAGTTAACTACATTAATTATTTCTCAATGCCACAGCCCTAAAAATTCCCAGTAACACCTATTAAAATTATTTCAGGGTAAGTTGTTGTTTTGAAGTAGTGGGCCTTTAATACATTAGTTCTGCTAATGTTTTGCGGTGTGACCATTTTCCTGTAACCAAGGCAACATTTTCACAGCTGCTTTGCAACAAACTGTACGTCAGAAACAGCAACTAAAAATAGTTTTCCTTGCTAACAGCCACCCTGAGGTTATCTGAGTAGTGGGTAGTTGGATGATTCAGGCCTGATTTATTGTCACTCACTGATTTAAATTATACCTGAGTAGCTACCATACTCGGTAGTGACAGCTACCAGGCTAAACAGTATATTGCTTCATACATTAGTGAGATAATTGAATGCAAATAAGATTAGAAGATTTTGATTCTGGTCAATGTTCCACTAGGAAGGGAAAAAACTTTCTTGTTTCCAGTTCTTTGGTGTAGGTGGGAAATCACTCAACATAATTACAATATGATTTCACTCCTATTAGTTCTTAAACTTGTATTTCTTTTGCCATCTCCCTCGGGTGCCTTCTCTAATGCTGTGGACACTGTTTCTCTTTGATCGTGTGAGGAAGGTAAGCTTGTCCCTCGCAGCAGGAGAATCCTGTAGCGGCATTCTAACACACATGAGCCCCACACTCTCAGCCTTAATGAACTGCTGCCTCACATCCCATGTAATGGATCTTCTTGGATATGCAGACTAATTTTCCTGGGGTTTCATTGAAGTCTCAGTTCTGAGAGAAGGAGACAGGGGCTGGTAGAGGAGGATAGGAGCTGTTCCCTCTTGGCTGGTCTCTGTGGTGTTTGAGATTAAGGGCAAGAAGAGACTGGGAACATGAGCATGCTGTGGCTAAGGCTTCAAAAAAACAAACCGGCGGACACTTCTAGTCCCCACTGTTTCTTTCACTTGCACAGACCTGTATATGCACCCCAGTCTGGTTTAGCTTCAATCTGAAACTTGTTTTCTTTGATTAACATGCAACACTGATGATAAGCACCATAAGACAGTGAACAAAATGGTCAAAAATGACAAAAAAGATACATAAAATGAAGGTGTTTTATATGCTGTTTCTTTTGAATCTACACTTCATGCAGATGCTGATCCTTTTCATTCCACTTCACAGATTCAGTCTAGTATTCCTCAAATGATAAATATTTGTATAAAATATTTGGACATTTGTGCCATATGTTATATGGCACAATATGTTACATACAAAACGCATAGAACTGTGCACAACCCCTCCCCATTCTATTCTGTGTCATTTGTTTACATTGTGTGTTTGCACTGAGATGGAGTTGCTTTTAATCTCATTGTACTGTGTATAGTGACAATAAAGTTCTATTCTAGTGACAAAAAAAATTCTATTCTATTCTATTCTATTCTATATGTGTATGAAGTTGATGTGTATTAAGTTCATTGTGTTATGGAACGAAATGTCAAACCAAGTGGCATTTATTTTAAATAGACAATTCAAGGACCTTTCAAAAGACAGCTAGTTTCAGATCTTTCAGGACACCATCAAGGACCCTCATGAATATCATTTTGTAACACATTTCACGAAACAAGAAAGAACCTCAATAAAATTTACCAATGGTTAAAGTGTCAAAATATTTCTGGGGCCACTGTATGATGTTTCTACAATAATCAAGGTAAGCTGCTAAATCTTACTCTTATTGCAACAAAGTTTCAGGACCTTCAACCATTCCTATGATTTATTTTTTTTCTTTTTCCTTTGTTTTAACCCTTTAACTGACCCATTTTTGGCGGAAAGTAACAGAGCGCTGTTCCCGCATACTTTGGGCTACAGTCATGATTTTGGTCTCATTTGAGACCACACCATTACTGACCCACTGCCAAGCCGGTCATGCTGAAGGATGTTGCAGGCAGCAGATCACTCTCCACGGCATCTCCAGACTCTGTCACGTCTGTCACATGTGCTCAGTGTGAACCTGCTTTCATCTGTGAAGTGGCGAATTTGCCAATCCTGGTGTTCTTTGGCAAATGCCAAGCATCCTGCACGCTGTTGAGCTGTGAGCATGACCCCCATCTGTGGATGTCGGGCCCTCATACCATCCTCATGGAGTCGGTTTCTAACCGTTTGTGCAGACACATGCGCATTTGTCGCCTGCTGGAGGTCATTTTGCAGGGCTCTGGCAGTGCTCCTCCTGTTCCTCCTTGCACAAAGGCGGAGGTAGCGGTCCTGCTGCTGGGTTGTTGCCCTCCTACGGCCTCCTCCATGTCTCCTGGTGTACTGGCCTGTCTCCTGGTAGCACCTCCAGCCTCTGGACACTACACTGACAGACACAGCAAACCTTCTTGCCACAGCTTGCATTGATGTGCCATCCTGGATGAGCTGCACTACCTGAGCCACTTGTGTGGGTTGTAGAGTCCGTCTCATGCTACCACGAGTGTGAAAGCACCACCAACATTCAAAAGTGACCAAAACATCAGCCAGAAAGCAGAAAGGTACTGAGAAGTGGTCTGTGGTCCCCACCTGCAGAACCACTCCTTTATTGAGTGTGTCTTGCTAATTGGCAATAATTTCCACCTGTTGTCTATTCCATTTGCACAACAGCATGTGAAATTGATTGTCAATCAGTGTTGCTGCCTAAGTGGACAGTTTGATTTCACAGAAGTTTGATTTACTTGGAGTTATATTGTGTTGTTTAAGTGTTCCCTTTATTTTTTTGAGCAGTGTACATACTTTAGAGTCCTTGAAAAGAGCAAGATTTTATGTCAGAATGCTGGGGAGCAGATAAACTCTGATATATGAGATCTACTCTAGAGCAGAGAGTAAAATGGATGAGCTTATCTGAAAGAAAGCTGCCAGTGCACAAGTTTGGGAATATTTTGTTTTCCAACCAAGTGAACAAAGAAAGCTGCTAGACGTTATGTGTTACCACCATCTGTGCAGAATATAGTTAGCATTATAAATGATTAAGTAGCATTAATAACTAGCCTGGTTGGTGACGATATGGTGATTACATTACCAGCTATGGGTTACAGTTCTGTAGCACTCACTTGTAAATAAATCTGAATCACAATCATATTGTTTATTGTGATAATTCTGCAGATTATAACACTTTGTCTAAATTTACATGAACATCTAACAGTATAATGCATCACTGTATTGCTGGATGATTTGAAGTATAAAACCCATTTCAAGTTCTCACTCTTGTAACAACACAGCTTATGTCCAAAGATTTACAGATAACCTGCTTCTTTAACATTTCTTCAGAAATCTAATTATTATTAATAGGGAGTTTTTCCTGTTTTACTGCAGTAAAATGTTACTCTTCTGGGAATACTTCATGGTAGATCTTGGAACACAATGTTAGGAAGGGGGCTTTATATCCTTTGACATGACGCTTGGGATTGGGCATGGTGAGCTCATGTGCTGTTGCTCCAGAGCATCTTAAATGACCAGGGCCATCAGCCAGCCTAAAATTTATTGTACACTTCTATAACCTAAAAATAGCTCAGTCAGTTTGCCTAGAAGTCCCTGTAGTTACTGAATAATAAGCCTTAGTGTGTAATGAGCCTGGGGTTTTAAAGGGTTAAAGTAGCTGAATGCCCTTGTTAGAGGAAGTCTGGATACTTTTAGACATCATGTATTTACTTCCTAGAAGCTGACGAATAATTTGTAGTATAATAACTGAATAATAAACCATCATCAACAAGAACAACATGCAGACATCAGGGCACAAGCAAAACCTTTTAAATATGCATCTCTAGACCATATGTTATGTACTTTGTTGGCCATAAACAGGAAATTTTACATTTTTACTGCCTAAATATGCCCCATCTGGGAGCAGTAGTGTTGCAGAGCAGCCTGGTTAAAGGGTACAACAAGGTATACCTAGTCAGTTCTGGGATATGAACTCATGACCTCCTGGTTGCTGGAAGGAAAATGTAATCCGTTCATTTATCTGGGGTAAATCTTATGTCCAACAGTGTCTGACAATGTCTTATGTCCATTGAAGCACACAAATCATTCCTTTTTCAGCAGGCTTTGACTTGCATCTCGTTTTTAAAGACAGATCTCAACACTTTGAGGCATTTAGGGTTTTCAAAGGCTGTCTGAATGGAGTAAAGCGGGGCCAGGTGCCCCATCACATCCCAGAAGACCCTGGAGAGCTTCACTAAGGATGAAAGGCAATGTAGGCCTTGCCTCTACATGCAGCCAGTGGGAGGAGAATAGGGAAGGCTGCCTGACCTTTCCCTGCATATGCTCCATTAAGGATGCAGACTGAGTCACACCCAATTGAGTTTCTCTGAAAAACAACTAGCTCTTAAATTGGCACAGAACAGAGTGTTCCCCCAGCTCCATATTCAATATGTCAAGAAGCAGACCAGGTAGCCCTGAACTCAGCGCCAATACATTCGCTTTTATACTGGGACAAAACAGACACAACAACACATATACAATCACACACATACACACACATACACACACACTCAACTCCCCAAGTAATAAAAAAGTGAGAATAGAACAACATTGAAACAACACTGGAGTTGGTGGGGAAAAATATATATATATATATATATATAGTTCAATCCCCAGAAGAAATAACAAGACACCCAATTACCAGATTTCTACATCTCTAAGTTCTGCACTGAACCTTTGTACCCCTATGCTTCGTCCACAAAAAACACCTATGCCTCTTGACCATACATAAGCAAAGGCCACTAAGAACTAAATCAATAACCCATTAAAAAATAATACCTACATGCAATTAGGGATGTGAGCTTTTGTGTTTTCTTTGAAAGGAAAATGCTCACAGACTCTAATACAAATATTGATTCCCTACATTGGATAACATATTTCTCATTTATGTAGATTCAGAGATTTTTTTGTAAATGTACAAAACCTTTAAAAGGTAAGCCCATTCAAAAAGCTATGCAAAGACAGGATTTTTAGTGAAGATGTGGTTACAGTAGTTTATAGGATGGCTGGGGAGGGTGATATTGGTTCTCCTGGTTGTCTGAGTGTTGTATGAGGGTAAACCTGTGTTATATTACCATATAGATTGGTTGTCTGTCATTTCCATTTTGATGGAGGCAGGGCAGGAAGAAATGATGGAGGGTAATGTGCTGCTGCATGATGGAGAGGCGGGGCAGCACATAGGTATCAATGTTCCATAAGCTTTATGAAAAGAAAATCTGGGATAATACGCCTGGCAGTATTATTGTCAGCCTTTCTACAGCAGCCATCATGTCTTTAAACAACATGACATGCTTTGACATTTTTGCTGAATTTGTGATCAGCGTTTTACATCCAGACGAATTCTGTTTTGATCTGTCATTAGTTGAACGGCTAATTACATGTTTCATTGGCTGAAGACACACCAAGCACTGCCTAAAACGTTCCTTGATATCCTTTGTTTCATTCCCTCCATATAACAGGCACTAGACAATAATTAGCATCCCTTTTAATATCTTCAGTTTCTAGTGCAAACTGATTAGGTTCTTCTTGAGTTATAGGAGTGAGACAGACATGGAGACAAGAACACAAAAACCATAGGTTCACAAGCAGAGACATGACAAGACTTACTAAAGAGTTAATTTAAGGCCAGGCTACATGTGGACATGTGGATATTTTGTGGACTTGGAGAAGGCTTATGACAATGTTCCCTGAGATATCTTGTGGGAGGTAATGCGGTCACTGTACCGGACTGTAGTGGTGAAGAGGGAGCTGCCTAGCTCTCTGTTTACCGCTCTACATCCCGACCCCTGGTTACCTGTCTGCATCCCGACCTTCACCTATGGTCATGAGCTGTGTGTAATGACCGAAAGAATGAGATTGCGAAAATGAGCTTTCTTTGTAGGGTGGTGAGCTACACTCTATTTGATAGGGTAAGGAGCTCAGTCACCAGAGAGGAGTTTGGAGTAGAGCCCGTAATCCTCCACTTTGAGAGGAGCCAGTTGGTTTGAGCAATAGATCTGAATGCTCCCTGGACACCTCCCTGTGAGGGTGTACCAGGCATGGCCTACTGGGATGAGACCCCAGGGTCATCCTAGGACCCAGTGGAGGGATTATACCTCTAAGTTTGCCTGAGAGCAGCTTGGAATCCCCCAGAATGAGCTGGAGGAAGTTGCAGGGGACAGGGTTGTCTGGGATTCTTTGCTCTCCCAACTGCTACTGCGACCCCATCTGGATTAAGCAGTTAATGATGATGAATGAATAATTTAAGGCTGTAAATAGTTATAAGCAAGACAGAAGAGAGAGGTTTTCAAGTTAGACTTAAATTTGGAGATTTGCTGGTTCAGCATTTGGGGAAGAAAGTTCCAGAGTCGGGAATATTCGTAGGATATCCACGTAGGTTGGATGGGGGGTGGGGCAGTGAGTAAACCATCAGATAACAGTTGGTTTATAGGGAATAATAATTAATGACAGTAGTAAACAATATTATATTACTGAGCAAAATCTGTTGTAACAACTCATGACGTCATATGGCATCTGCCATGACATCTTTATTGCATGGCTATGTCAATTTTGCTTAGCAGGGTAACAAGTAGTGTTATCCTATTTCTGTAATATATTTCTGTAGAGCATTTAGAGGCATTAAACGCATCAGATGTCTTTTTCCTATCACAACCATTGTGAACAATTCTGACTTTTCCCATTACACCATAATGACTTTGTTGGAGGCTTAAAAATTTAATTGTGGAGAAATACAGAAAATTCACTGATATTTACCTTTAAGAGGCTAATTGCTAGTTCTTCAAAATAGGTGCAGATATGCAGCAAGTTTCCTTGAAAGCTTTATAGCTTTACTACCACCGTAACTGTAATAACTCCAATGTCGCTGTAACCTGACTATAATGTTTTTTGGACTTTGAGAACTGATTAGCAGTTCAAGGTTTTAAGCAATCAACTCATGTCAAAAAACTAAACACCTGTGGCACCTTTTCTATTGACCTCATTTCATTTACCTACAATCAGTTATCAAAAAAGTGACCAAGTAAATATTTAACAAGGTCATTAATTAATTATCTTGGCAATACATGGGAGATTAGAGTATGCTAACTGCTTTAAATGAATATGAGATATAAGAATGAATTTCACTGCACAGGAGAAATACAATTACAATGTATCTACAAAACAGCAGTCCATGATTATTTACAGGTGTTTCACCATTGAAATCTGTTTACTAGGCTCAATAGCTTGCATTCCTTTAGATGTTCCCTAGTTAATTCACTAAAAGTGTCTAATTAAAGTGCCTAACATCCCTATTTCAAGAACACAAGCTAAAATTTCAGTAAACAAGGTAACATTTAAATATTTTGTGTGGGCAATAAGAGTGAATTCAGAAAAGCAGCTTTCAGAACACCTACAACTGACAATAGTGTAATCAAGAAATGTACTGGTCTGGAACATTTGAGAGACTAACTTGCAAAGATGAGCAAGAACATGCCAAGAAACCAACTGAGACTGACGCTGAATGATTAGATCATTACAAGCAAATGTATGGCAAGAAAAACACTGTTTATTCCTACAATATATAGCCCTAACTGGTTTAATGCAGCTTTAACCTCATAAAATCATAGGCTTACTAAATACTATGGCTTGTTATTTAGTAAATACAGGGACTGAAGTGTATATTAAAGCTTTGGGCCCCCCTGGTGGGCTCATGACCATGTAAGAGGTTAAACACATGATCATTTTCTCAGGCAGCTTCAAGGAGCCACCTGAAATGCATTTTTAATATTGAAAAAGATACACATATGCTGAGACCTTACTGTTGCTGAAAAACACTTGTTGACCTGTAAACACATAGTTTTACACTTCTTGAATTTAAATGCTGCAATCAAAAGAAAAAAAAGTTATTGCAATATGTCAGTCTGGAAAGAGTTGCAAAGCCATTCTTAGGGCTCTGGAACTCCAACGAGAGACAATATTTCCACAGTGAGAACACTATGTACCACAGTGAGCGAATCATGAAAACTTGAAACAGTGGTGAATCTTTTCAGAAGTGATCAGTCTACCCTAATTCCTACATGACCGCAGATATAATTCATCCAGGATATCACAAAAGAGTCCAGAAAAACATCTGAAGAACCCCAGGCCTCGTCTGCCTCAGATAAAGTCAGCATTCATGATTCCACCATTTGAAAGAGGCAGCATTCCAGCTAGAGAATGTCTGGTCATCAGTCCATGATATGAAGCTTAAGTGCAATTGTTATGCAGTAGGACAACAATCTGAAGCATGAGATGCATATCTGCCTCTCAATGGCTCAAAATAAACTAAATTAAAATTTTGCAGCGAAAATGTTGGAGCCTTGAGGTGAACCCTATTCAGATGCTGGGGTAGGACCTTAAATGGATAGTAGATGCTTGAAAGCCCTACAATGTGGCGGGACTAAGGCAATTCAACAAAGAACGGTAGGACAAACTGGCTGATCTCCAGTTATAGGAAGCATTTGTTTGCAGTTGCTGCTGCGAAAGGCATCAATAACCAGTCATTAATAGCAGTGAGCAATTGCTTTTTCACATGGATGATATAGGTGTGGATATAGGTGTGGATATAGGTGTTCTCCTTATATTACATTTGTAAGAGGATCTGTACCCATTTACTATATAGCAAATCAGGGATGGTGCAAATACTTTTCCATGGCATTGTAAGTGGTGCCTTAACAACTGAACTTTAGGCCAGAAGAGTAATGAAAAAAGTTGAGAAAGTTTACACCTCAGTTAATTAACAATGGTTTGTTTTATAAGGTTTAAAAGACTGCTAGACTGCTAGATCACACTGCACAAAACATTCACTTTATGTCACATCTGCAGTATGTAATTAAACAGATAGCATTTTAAACTTTGAGCTTGCTTATATCTTGTTTTGACTTGCAGTTTTAGATTATGCTGTCTGTCAAAGTGTGAATAACACTGGCAAGCAAAAAACATAGAAAACATTCAAATTCAGAGGACATTTTTGAACGTAGAGATGATTTACTTTCTCTTACACCAGAGTAAATGAATCAAACACTTTAGCTGACTGGCAGTTAATGGCTGCACTGTCATTCTCATGGGGTCCTACCCTGCCAAACTCATTAGTGATAATTGGCCAGTCTTCCTAATGCAGAGTGAAACAAAATGTCTGCACAGTGTTCTGCGAAGCCTTGTCGCTCGAAGCTCTTTGGCTCAACTGAGATATGCAGATTACACTGCGGGCCAAAGAGCAGTCAAACCTTCCGACCAACAAAAGTTTATTCCTAAACACAGAAGACTTCTTCACTCCTATGAGCATCGACTGGATGACTTAGTGATGTCACGTAGCCTTTGACTCTGGAGTACTGGAGTTGCCATGGTAAGGGACAGTCTGTGCAGACAGGGGGATTTTTGGGGCTTTCCAGTACAATATGATACGGAAGAAGTTAATGCTAGAGGCTTCATGTTTTTTCACATTTGGCACCAGGGAAGCCTCAAGACTACTTGGCCTTCAGCATTGAGTTTTTTTTAGTGCTGATAGAGTGGATTGTACTCAAGAGCTAAGTATTCAGTGGGAAAAAGGCCAGTTTATTGCAGCCTGAGGTGAAAATGTCTTGATTGACTTGGTTGGGTAAATTCACTACGCTGCATTTATATAATGTATTTTTAGACATGTTTACTATTTTGACAGCAATATGCTGCAGTAGTTGAATTTCAAAATCTACCAATACCTAGTTATTTAGTTTTGGTTATAACACAGAGTTGGCTTTGACATGCCTAATGTTAGAACAATGGCCACTTGCATAAAATATCTTAAGCATTCATCACTTTAAACATATTCTTAAAGCCTACTACATAACATTGGCATAACAATTTCATGAACATATCTTAGTAGCTGTCATAGGCATTATGAATTGTCATGACAGATTACATCCTACTGCATCATATCGTTACTGTAATTATCATGACAGATGCTATTAGACAGCACACATCAAATGCTAATTTTAGCTAAGTCTACATACTACTCTAGTAGTATGTCTGTTGCTAACTCGTGTGGGAGAGACATGAGACACATAAGACATAACAGATACCATGACATATCGATGGTGAATGAAATGGATCCATACTCCCTCATTGTATTATGCTATACAAACAGAGGCAAAAAACCCCCCAAAAAAACATGAATCATCAAATGAATATTTTCTTATCAATCTGTCAGTATTTACCAGCTGCATAAACAAACCAACATTAGTTGCTTGAGGGAGGTTGACATTCCTCTTGATTGTGTACATGGGCATAACTTTTTTAAAAAGTGCGGGAGATGCAGAAATTGAGGCCTCCGTAATTCTTAGTAATATTAATTAATAGAGTATATTAACACTGCTAAAGGTTCAAAAAATACTGTTCACTCTCCAGCTCATACAGACCATAAATAAAACTAAGCTGCTAAAATAGCCCATTTTGAATTCACTGTTTCTGTGATGTCACCAGCTCATTTAAATATATCCGCCCATTAAAGCTACAGCTGTTCAGAATCCCTCATTCATTTTGATGTTACAAGGAATGTTTCAGCAAGGACTACTTTTTAAACGAGATACAACACTGGACAGCCAATCAGAACTCAGGTTATTTACATACATTATATGGCCAAAAGTATGTGGACACCCGACCATTTTTTTTTTGTGCTCATTCAGTCAATCGATGTTCTAATTCATCCAAAAGATTTTTAGTGAGGTTGAGGTTGGGATCTGTGCAGGCTGCAAGAGTTCCTCCATGCCAAACTCCTCAAACCATGTCTTCATAGACCTCACTTTGTGCACAGGGGCACAGTCGTACTGGAGCAGGAAGGAGCCAGAGCTGGGAACAAATCAGTAAGCTGAAAGTAAGTCGCATTGCTGACAATCCCAAGTCAAATCCCAAGTCAACACAGTCGAGTCTTGATTCAAGTCCCAAATCAGTGCAAGTCAAGTTTCTTGAGTTTCAAGTTTCTTTGCATCTTAAACAAATCAGTATGCAACCTTCAAGTCCCAAGGGTCCAAAGGGGTAACAGTGAAATACAACAAAAATGTAGAATGTAAGTCCTTCAAGACGTGTAAGTAAAAAACATTCAGAGGTTTCACATAAAGCAACGAAAGGCATCCTGATTGTCTGTTACTGGTTTGGTGGAATGAGATACTTTGAATAAAATTACATAAAGACTTTTTTACATAAGGCTACAGGTTGAGGGTCAGCATAATTCACCAGATAAATCGATGTCACAAAAGGAGATGAAAATATGATGTCATCAGACCAAGGCTAACCTAAATGTTCAGTGTTATTCTTGAACTAGGCCTTGCACATCTGAACGACTTTGAAAGACAATCAAAAGGATAGCAGTTTATCAGATAAAACACCCCAAAGGGATAGTTGTGGGATGTATGTGATGCTGAGTGAGTGCATTTTTTGAAACCCTGATCTTTCTTTTTTCTTTTTTCCTGAGACATAGGCAATTCCTCAGCAGGAGTTAACCAACAGCTAGAAACATACACAGCAGGGATGTCCATGCTAATGCACACAAACAAAAACAAACAGAAACAGACTGAAAAAATACAAATCTTACTAAGGCAAGAAATTATCTCTGAAGACAGGAAGACACGTAATGTACTACATAGTGTCATATGTGAAATGCTCATTTTAAAACCATTGTGATAACTGCACATTATCATTCAATATGTGTTTAACATGATTTTTGTAATAAATGTTGCACAGAAATTAATTAAAAAACAAACGCTTCACTCCAGCCTTGATTGCATCAAGTCACCCCAATGTACAATAGAAAAAGATACCTACTGTACATCCTACTATAAGTCTTCAAGCATACTGTACGCAAACAAAGAGACGTATATAAAAAATACATATGCTCAGGTTATGTATGCATTTTTCTGAGACATCAGGAGTTGTGCTCATTACTACATTCAGATTATACTAGCCTGGAAACTACTTGCAGCATCATATTCAGAGCCTCTCTTCTTCTCCAGTACTTTTCCCATCCAGAGCACCTGCACCTCCAGGGGCCCACAGAGGATCACAACACAATCCCTCTAACCACACGCGCTACAGCAGCAGCTAATAAACCCCAGCTATTAGGGAGGATGCTCAGCTTACTCTGCTGTAATCAATTACCCGCCTTTTATTGGATGTCTGCATGGCCATGAAAATCCCCTTGCATGTTATACAAGACGTTGTATCCCGCTCACACCAGGAGGGATGCTTTCCTCTTTCTCCAGTTTCTATTTTTTCTTCGCTTTGTAAACACCAAGCTCAAGTTGACTTTTTTTCCCCTTTTTGTCCCTAATGGGGAAATTCCATAGACAATAGAACAATAATGCTTAAACCCATATTGAACAGCAAGGCAAAGAACAGGACAACAAAGCATGTGTTAAACAAGAAGAAGATGACAGAATGCTGTTCACAAGCCACACATCAATCCTCATTTATTTAACGTCTTCATTTCAGCCAGTCTTTCACACAGACACTCACACACACACACACACACACACACACACACACACACACACACACACACACACACACACGCACACACACACACACACACACACACACACACACACGCACACACACACACACACATTTTCTAAACCGCTTCTCCCTCAGGGCCGTGGGGGTGCTGGAGCCTATCCCAGTGGTCACTGGGCGGAGCCAGTCTTTCAATACAAGTTAATTATTTTTCAGGATAAAAATCTAAAAATATATATTTAACTAAATAAAATATCAGATTTTTGAGTATTGGGTGTGTTTGTGTTTTGCCTTCTTAGGATTCTTCTTCTTAGGAGCTTTCTTTCAGCTTTTCAAAGAAATCTGATTTTGAGAAATCAGATTTTTCCACACCTCCAAAGTTCAGTGTTAGAAGCTGGTTACATGGTCTGCATCTCACAATCTAAATAATCCCAAGCACAGTCAATGATGATCTGGTGGTCAGTCCACTGTTCTGAGAACACCAGCAGCTTCTCAGTATGCAAATGATGTTGTTTTTTGTCTTTCCCTTTACTCATTAATGGCTTCTTGACAGCTACACGATCTTTCAGACATTTTCTCACAGTGGATGGATGGATTTTTTCAGATCTGAAGCAAAAGTGGAAATTGATTTTCTCCTCTCAAAGAAAAAAACTTTAAGTGCTGTTTTTGTCAAGGGGACAGTTTTGATGGTGTCCCAGGTCTTACACAGTTGTCAAGAGTCCTGACTTTTTTCTTTTATCTCTTATTTTTTTGGAATTTTGTGAACATTTGTACTTTCTTCACTTTCTTTTGACTTTCTCTTCCTTGTGCTAGATGCAATCTTATATCTAATCTCTTGAAAATTTAATAACTGAATGAATAATGTATATAATTGTCATTTTGAAACTAAGCACACACACACACACACACACATACACACACACACACACACACACACACACACACACACACACGTATCTATAAAAAATATACTTTTTTCCCATCAAACTAACGTGTGATGTGAATCTTAATTACAGTTAGAGCTGGAATAAAGCAGTTGCCAAAGTGCATGCTCTGTACTTTATGAGGCTGGTAAGCAGCTGATGCACATTTATTGCCAGTTGTTATTAGTTGGGCGTGTCTGTAGCAGCTTGTTCACTGAACACATTTGTAATACGCAGGTTGCGACAGAGTAGCCCAAGTGATGCAGACAGCACATCTGTTCTCACTAATTAATATTTTGTTATGAATACTGTGTTGTTTACAACTCAGTGATTCGTGATACACTGTATTAGTTTCATGTCATCTTAATAAGCAAATGCCAATGAGGCTAAACGCCTGTGGAAAAACTGTTTTTGGTTGTTTTCCTCTGTTTGTGCTTTCTTTGGTTGGCCAGCTAAAACAATTAATCACAGAGGAGATCTGATCTTTAGGCAGTTTATGCTGACCGTCACTGACTTTACCAGCCTTTTGGACATTGTAGCCTGTGTAGTAGCTGACCTGTTCTCTGGCTGCTGAATGAAAATCTGCACTTTATCTAATTAAATATAATCTTTGAAAGACAAATGTGAAAAGTGTAAAACAAATAACTTTAATTCAGCCTTTGGATGATTTGACTTCTCAGTGAGGAATAAGTTGGTTTGTGGGTGTTGATTTAGTATGCTAATGACCTCTCATTGGCTATCTTGGTAGAAGGAACTAGGATAGGGGCTGTGGCCATTGTGCCATGTTTGAGTGCTCAACAATGGCTACAGAACAGCACATTACAGAGAGAGGACATGTTCAACTTTCTAAGCTTGTTTATGCAAAATAATGAGCACGATCCAACTGAGCATGTCATTACATATCAATGTTTAATGCAGAAACCTTGCTTGCTTTTTGTTTTGCTGGCTAATACTAATGCTAGTCTCTGTCTCTGTAGCACTGGAGCTTCTTAGCTTAACTAAATTCCCCACTGATGGTGCACTGCTCCAGCGCTGTAGCACCCTCAGTTGGCTGCATGTGGGGGTTATGAGGGAGCTCCCTGCAATATCCAATTGAAATGCAGTCTTATATGTAGTCGATATTTATGTAATGCTTTTATTTTTTTAAATAATCACAAAGTCAACAAATATGCATTATTAAGCTAATATTATTCCAAAAATTGGAAAGAGCAGGATTTCGGTCATCGATTACCACCTGCAGTCAACATCAGTTATTTTGGTTTATTATCATACAACAGATCATTTTCCTGCTCAGGATTTACATTTTGGAGGTAAACAGTTGTGTTTAAATGCATTAGCTTTTGCGACTGGTACACGTTATTGCGTGGGAAAGTTCAAATGACCCAAACACAAGCTACCTCCTGATTGGGTAGACGTATCACATTGACCTGATTTATTTGCATAAAGCTCAGCTCTGCTCATTTTTTTAACGTGTTGCATCCCTAAGACTTGACGCACCGGACCCATCAAATGCTAGTTTTGAAGTATTATATAATGAATGAATGAAGCATTTCAAAAATCTTTCAGAGAGAATCATTCAGTAAGGCTTAATATCACATCAAAATGATTTGAATTATAATGGGTGGGGCCAATTCAGTGAGAATAAAATCACTCTAGACCTTCCGGAAGTCCTAGATACGTTACTGACTGTCAATAGTATTCATAGTCTTAACAGGATTCAGTTAGATGTTAGAATAAGAAAACAGCAGTGGCAGCTGTATGCTAGGACTTTTTACTGAGTCACTGTAAAACTGCAAGGTAAAAACATGTAATAAGCTTCTGTCATGATTGGCCCCTCCCGCTCATCCATGTGCTTTTGTTTTGGTTTCAGTCATCCATGTGCTTTTGTTTACTTGTCCATGTGCTTTATTTGCTTTGATTCTTCCCTGTCTGGCCCCTTTGTTTCTTGACTCCCTGTAGAGGATGTGTTAGCTTAATTTCACTTGAAAAATCAACATGTTATTTGATCAGACTTGACATTTGACTGGTGATAAAACTTTCTGCAAAACTGCCTGATAAATCCTGATTCTGATAAGTGTTTGCTCAGCTTTCATTTTCTGTTCTGTTACTGGAGCAGCTAACAGAATGCCCTGTTCATATAATGGCAATCCATAGAAACAGTGTTGTGGCAAAATGACCGTAGTGCTCCGCATCCAACAGGTCCAGGCAGGATTGGTGCAGATAGATTACATCGAAGCCATGCTGAGCCAGGTGTGAAGAACACAGAGATTTTGGCATCTCTCCTCGTTCATGATGAAAAGCCATTTGCCTCCCTTAAGATGCCCGGTGTATCTTGCAGATGCATAGTCGGCAGAATGAGAAATGATGGCACTGGCAAGTGCTGGAGGGTGGTAAGCGCTTATCTGCGTGGATCAGAAGGAGCAGTGGGTGGTGGCCTTTTTTCCAGCTTGGAGTGTTTGAGGCAGATAAAGCGTGGCGGCCTCAGCTTTCCCTCATGATTATCTTCACATGGAGGACAGCCTCCTCTACTCTGCACTATCACACCAGGAACCCTTTATCTCCTCTAAGTCATTTATTTCCAAGATGGAATCATGATGGCTGGCAGAGCCAAACATGCTGTAAGCGCTGGTGGGGGATTGAAAGTGGGGTTGGAAGAAGGCACGGACGGCAGCGCATAATGGCTGCATTACCCTAGCATTATAGTGCAACAGCAGCACGAAAGGCGAAGACTGATGTTGGGTTAAGCTTTACAAAGAGTGCCATCTATTCTGAAACAGAATAGGAAAGGTGTGAATGTGTAGAAAGTGAAGGTGTGAAAAAGGGGGTGTGAGTGCTTGAGTCTGCTTTCCAACAGAGAGAAAAAGATACACCTGCTCATATAATCTTCATCCTCGTCTGTCTTATCTAATCATCCCTTTGGGTGATTTTTGGTGTTTGCTTGTATTTTCTGCTTTCTCAAAGGAAAACAAATGTATTTAATAATACCCAGGTTGAGGGGTAACAGATGCATTTCTGATATTTCACTGTGTAACAGAGAAAACATTCACTGCCCATTAAAGGGCCAATATCAGAGAAAATCTTTTTTTTTTGGCTTTTTTGAAACAAGTTGATGTAATAAGTTGATCAAATAAGATGTAGGATGTAAACAGTTGTAAACAGCTGTTAAAGTTTCAAAACTTACTATTCATTCCCCACTCTGTACAGTCCATATATGGAATCCAAGTTGGAAAAACAGCCTGTTTTTTGTGATGTCATAAAAACCAAAGCATTTATAGATATCCACCTAACAGCTTACAGCAGTTGAGCTCCACCCATTCATACCAAGGTTATAAGGAGTGATTCACCCTGAACTGAATTTTTAAATGAGGCACAATACAGGACAGCCAATCAAAACAAAGTTTATTTGTATTTATCAGACTTAAAGGCACAGTAACACAAACAACTTGTTTATTTTTAAAGAGAGATTGGAACATGATCTTTTCTGTAATTATGTACCCAGAAAAATGCTGATATGGTTTAATGCACATTATGATTTACTAATAGTTGTAAGCTATAAAAATGAACAAAAGCCATTTTAGACAACTGAAGTATTGTGATGAGCTCTCATTCCACTTCAGATGCACTTACTTGTCTCAAAGGTGGCTTAAGCTGAAAAGTTTGAGTGCTGACATTACAAGAAGGGGATAAAATGCATGTTTGGCATTTAGATGGCACTTTTGTTAGTGTTTTTGCAGTTTTGGCAAAGCAAATTGGGTAAGATATAAACAAGACTCTATTAAATATGTTATTTCAAACCAGTAAAGAAAACATAGCCACTCATACTAATCACACATTTAAAAGATGTCCCCAAACTTCTGATGTGCTGTGCAATTTGTTAAAAGTTGGAGCAGCAGGCTGTTTGAAGCTTTAATACATGATGGGTTAAATTGCTATACTGTAGCAGGATTGGAACATGAGTGACAAAGATGAAGAAGCATTAACTGACAGGTGGGCATAAACCCCAGCGTGGGAGTTTGCTTTAGCGCATGACTGCAGGTTCGTGCTGAGCTCTGCTCGACTTTAATTGTGCTCAGGCCTCTGTTCGCCTGCCCAATTTAGCTGCCATGCCTGTCACAATGCTTTTAATAAACAACATCGACAGCTCCCATGGAAATAATGCTGCTGTCCTGTACTGCTATTGTGCTCCTGCACTCTTCGTTTAGCTTTTTTTCTATCCCTGAGGATTCAATTGTGTATTTTTCTGTTATTCTGTGTGTGTGTGTGTGTGTGTGTGTGTGTGTGTTAGAGGGAGACAAAATGAACGATTTAGGGAGGCAAACTATCAGTCCCATCTCCTTTCACAAATGAAAAAATAGAATGGGAGAACCTGCCACGTGGCCAAACTGCAGGCTCAAATTGACTAATGAGGTTGAAGGGACGAAACTGAGCAATAAGTGTCTAAAAGGATTGAAATTCTGAACAGGCAAATCTCTGCTTCAAAGCTCAGAGACTACATTACTCTACATTTACAATCTAAAATATGGATGCAAACATTGTTTTTGAGTAACAAGGACACACTGTGACATACATATAAAGCCCCATTCTTATGAAGCACCAAAAAGCGAAAAAGGGCAACATAATCATCAATTAAATTAAACTGAATTGTATGTTGCAGTATGTTATAATCACTCTTATCACTAGGGTCAGTGGAATCAATCTAACTAAACATAGTCGAAAGAGTTTTTAAGGGAATTAAACCCCAGTCACCAGCACACAAAGCCACACCCTGACTCACCATTTAATCACCCCATATTATCAGGGGAGATCTAACCTCCTTGTGGGCTCTGGGGCTACAGGTGATCATAGGCCCTATGGGTGTAGTTAACCCTCCTAAAGGGCCAGGGCCCACTGGTGGGCCCAAAGTTTTATCACACACTTATATAGCCTAAAAATAGCTCAGCCAGTTTGCACTGAAGTCCCTGTGGTTAATATACAGTAAGTCCTAGTATGTTAGGGGTTAAAATCCATAAAGTCAGTGTAACACAACTAAGCTCCATCACAACTGATAAGGTCAAATTACACCAGATTTAGAAAATGTGGAAAAAGATAGAGACATGACTAACAATCAACAGAACCCATGCTTAATGTTATGGCACTCCAAACTGCAAACAAACAAACATCACTTCATATCACTACCGCCTGTCAGAAACTTCCTGCACTGCCATTCTTCATCTCTCCACCATATTACATAAACTTAAACCTAGAACCAGGCCACTGAAAGCTGGTCAAGCTTTGAAAGTTACACTCAGAAGTTTAAAGTGCTAATCGTCTGTTTTCACCTCTGCAAAAGTCAGTAGTCTAGTCTTATTTCACCTAATACCTTGTACCACAAAAACAGCTTGTGAGGAGTTTGGGAACCGACTGTAATCATAATACATGTGCTATATTTATCATACTTAAAAAAAAATAAAAAAAACTGATGTAGAGCAAGTCAAACTAATCCTGAACCTGTGATAAACTTCAACAGCATTCTGTTCAATCTGCTGTGCAATGCCATGTCCTTTCTTCAGCAGAGTGCAGTAGAGTTTATTGAGTAACATCACAAAAACAACCAAGATCTACGACAAGCTATAGTCTATTGTTTGATCATCTTAGAACACAAGTGGCAAATGATTCTAGCCATCAATCAGCATCAGAGCTAATAATGTGCAATGTGTAAAAAGATGATGATTGAAGTATGTATGTGGCTGGATGGAGGGCCTAAATTGCTCAGGGTCCCTGGGCTTTATCTGCCCCTGGATAGTATTTAGTTATAACTTAAGAGCTCCACAAAGTCTGTTCTTAACAACAATCAAAACTTAGTGTTGCCTATGCTCAGTGTCGAATTCACTTGATAAGTAACAAATGTGGCTGCTTAGGGCCCCACAGCCATCAGGGGCCCCTTAACAACTTATGGAATATTACTGTTCCATTATTTTGTCTAAGAGTCTCAAGTCAGATGAAAAAAGTGACTGCACATTTCTCAAAAAAGAATGTGCACATCTGGAGCTAAAAAAACAGACAAGTAAGATACGAGGAGAAAAAGCTTAAAGATATAGATGTTTGTTTTTTTGCACAACAAGAAGTTCCGTTTCACAAAGCACATTTTCCTTCAGTTGTGTGAAGCGGGAGAGTCGAGCTGCTTAGTTTTCCAAGAAGGAAAATCAAATATGTAGAAAGAAATCGTTCATAATGGTAAAACACAGCGAGTCTACACTGCCTCTGTGTTAGTGCTTAATGCACTGGAGTAGGTTAAGTGTGCAGTTGCTATAGTGATGTTTCCTGGTAAAATGATACATCACTGCAAGACAGAAGATTTAAGGTTAGATTGAACTAAGTTTAAAGGTTGGATAAGCCAAAAATACTGCACTTTGTAGTTATTGATGGATGGATGGATGGATGGATGGATGGATGGATGGATGGATAGATAGATAGATAGATAGATAGATAGATAGATAGATAGATAGATAGATAGATAGATAGATAGATAGATAGATAGATAGATACTTTATTGATCCCAAAGGAAATTTAGCAAATCATTCATAATGGTAAAACACAGCAAGTCTACACTGCCTCTGTTATGAGTTGTATACTAACTTGATGTAGTATTCCTGTTTATATATCATTATTTGGTTTAAATATTTTGAGGGAGACCCCAGAACAATCCCGCTTAGGCCCACCCAAAAGGCTAGAGCTGTCCCTGTTAACAACCCTTACTGCCAACAACATGTCTGGTTGTTCAACATAACCACATTATGGAATGTGCCACTTTTTTAAAGTGTTGTACCGGTTGGATTTTCAGTGCTGTGCAGTTCGAAGTTAAGGCACATTCACATTAACAGAGCTAAAAGGCTTTCACACATTCCAAAAGGCATGTTTCACACATTCAGCTTTAATGAAGTTGTGTTGGCCACGTGGTGTAATGCTGCGGCGCGCTGTGGCCATTGACATGGTGCACTGTCCTTCAAATGCACAGGCGATGACTCTGGGCTATTTTTTGTCATCTTGTTGTTGCAGAATGTCAACTTTCAATTAAATGAAAATGAAATGATCCATTAAAACATATGTTTTCGATGTTTCTTTGAGTTCCTCTGATGAGTGGTTTTCTGCCTTGAGCAAAAAATGTGCACTGTACAGGGTGGTGCACATCTTGAGTTTGCCACAACATTGTGAATGTACCTTTAGTGAGGAGAAATCTCCACAAGTGGTCGGTAGTGCACCAGAGGAGTGATGAATCATAAAAGAAAAAAAAAAAACACCTTAAATCTAGTCAATATGTCTAATAGTTCTAATAATGGGATTGTTGTAAGAATGTATATAAGATGGAACCGTAATGTAGGGGCTGAGGCAGGTTGCAAGCATGAAGAGACTTTATTAGGGGAATTGTGATTGCAGCTTATTGTCATAGCAGGCAGGGGTCAACATATAAGCAAATGGAAAGATGTCAAAACCAGTGAAACACAGATGCAAGAAAGAGGCTTAGAAATCAGTTATTGAACACAGGGACTTCACAGAGATCTTTCTCCTAAGGCGTGCTGGGGTGAGGGGTCGCAGTGTGACGATATTATAATTCAATTTGTTAAGTATTATTTTATCTAGAAGAAACTGCTGCTAGATAAAAATACAATTTCTTTTATTTATACTTATTTGTCACATTAAATGTTTCAGATCATTAAACTAATTTTAATATAGATAAAGACAAAAGTAAACATAAAATGCAGCTTTTAAACGATGATTTCATTTACTGAAGATAAATATTTATTCAAAACCTATATCCCCCATGTGAAAAAGTAAATGCCTCAAAACCTAATATCTGGTTCTGCCACTCTTGGCAGTAACAACTGCAGTCAAATGTTTTCGATAACCTCCGATGAGTCCTTTACATGGCTGCGGATGAATTTTGGCCTGCATTGGAAGGTTTTCGAGCATTAACTGCTCTTTTAAGGTCTTGCCACAGCATCTCAATGTGTCTCAAGTCAGGACATTAACTCGGCCAACTGTTTCTTTTGAGCCATTCAGAGGTCATGAACTGACAGGTGGACATTCTCCATCATGATTTTCTGACAGAAGCACAGCAGCCCCAGACCATCATATGACCACCACCATGTTTGATTGTTAGTATAATGTTCTTATGGTGGAATGCCTGCAGTTCTTTAGATGTTCATATGGGTTCTTTTGTAACCTCCTGGATGAGTTGTGGATGGGATCTTGTTCACCATTGCTTCAAATTTTCTTAATTTGTGGATAATGGCTCTCACTGTGAATCACTGAAGTCCCAGAGCCACAGCAATGGCTGTGTAATCCTTTCCAGACTGATGGATTTCAACAGCTTTGTTTTACATCTAAATTTGAATCTTTTCTCGTCTGCTTCACATTGCCTGACAGGTTTTATTTAAGTGATGTTTAGATTCTACAGGTCTGGCAGTAATCATGCCAGGGTGTAGCTTGTGACATTGAACTCAACAGTCAACTGAATTTGGTTAACTGGTTGATTAAATAGCTGAGGGGGCAATCAATTTTTCATAGGGTCAGGCAGGGCTGAACAGTATTTTTCCTTGAATAAATGAAATCGTCATTTAAAACAGCTGTTTAGGTTTACTTGGGTTATCTTTGTCTAATATTAAGTAGCTTGATGATGAACATTCAAGTATGGCAAACAGGCAAAAAAAATTAAAGAAACTGGAAAGTGGAAAATATTTTTTCCCAGCAGTGTAGGTTATTAACACAACTGACTCTGTCCAAGACTTAAGGAGCATGTGAATGGGGAAATCAAGTGGATCTCATTAGAGCTACAATAAAACTCTGCAGAAGAATCACCAGGAGCAAAATAAATGAAGAGTCAGTTAGTGCACTATTGCAGCAGGCACATTCAGCCAGACTCTTTTTTTCTGTGTTAACAGACATTCTACTGCCTGTTATTTCTTGGAATAGATGTTTTAAAATGTATTTTTAGAAAATTGGTACTTTTAGTTTGTAGTATACGTTAACAATGTTAAAACATACACTATATTTCCAAAAGTATTCACTCAGCCATCTAATCATTTAATTCAGGTGTTCCAGTCACGTCCATGGCCACAGGTGTATAAAATCAAACACCTATGCATGTAGACTGCTTCTACAAACATTTGTGGAAGAATGGGTTGCTTTCAGGAGTTCAGTGAATTGCAGCATGGTACTGTGACAGGATGCCACCTGTGCAACAAGTCCAGTCGTGAAATTTTCTTGCTACTTAATATTCCACACTCAACTGTCAGTGGTATTATATAGTGGAAGCAATTGGGAACGACAGCAACTCGGCCACGTATAAGGACAAAGCGGGGTCAGCGGATGCTGAGACACATAGTACACAGAGGTCGCCAACTTTCTGCAGAGTCAGTCGCAACAGACCTCCAAACTTCATGTGGCCTTCAGATTAGCTCAAGAACAGCATATAGAGCTTCATGGAATGGGTATCCATGACCGAGCAGCTGCATCCAAGCCCTACATCACCAAGAGCAATACAAAGTGTCGAATGCAGTATGCAGTGGTGTAAAGCACCGCCACTGGACTCTAGAACAGTGGAGACGTGTTTTCTGAAGTAAGAAATCACATTTCTCTGTCTGGCAATCTGATGGACGAGTCTGGGTTTGGCACTTGCCAGGAGAATGGAACTTGTCTGACTGCATTGTGCCAAGTGTAAAATTTGGTGGAGGGGGGATTATGGTGAGGGTGGTTTTTCAGGAGTTGGGCTCGGCCCCTTAGTTCCAGTGAAAGGAACTCTTAATGCTTCAGCAGACCAAGAGATTTTGGACAATTTCATGCTCCCAACTTTGTGGCAACAGTCTGGGGATGGTGCCTTCCTGTTCCAACATGACTGCCAGTGCACAAAGCAAGGTCCATAAAGACACGGATGAGGGAGTTTGGTGTGGAAGAACTTGACTGGCCTGCACAGAGTCCTGACCTCAACACAATAGAGCACCTTTGGGATGAATTAGAGCAGAGACCATGAGCCAGGCCTTCTTGTCCTACATCAGTGTCTGACCTCACAAATGCACCTCTGGAAGAATGGGCAAAAATTCCATAAACACACTTCTAAACCTTTTGGAAAGCCTTCCCAGAAGAGTCGAAGCTGTTATAGCTGCAAAGGGTGGGTCGACATCATATTAAACCTTATGGATTAAGAATGGGATGTCACTCAAGTTCATATGCATGTGAAGGCAGATGAGCGAATACATTTGGAAATATAGTGTATCTACACAGTAGCATAAACTGTCATAGGGGAATAAGTTTCACAAACCATGTGTAGACATTTCCAAGGAGGGGGGCCCAAGAGGTAGGAAAGAAAAATGTAATGAAATAAAATTAAACATAGTAAACACATGGGTGATAAATTGTGATAACTGTGATAACTCATTCTGTACAAATTATCATCACTTTTGTCATTACAATGTTATTACTATAACTATAAGCTCTATGTACTACAAATCACTGCTGTGTATTTCTTGATCACATATTTCTTTGAAGATCTTGTTAAAAACAAAGTGATATTTCTGGATGCTTTTAGCAGCCTCTCTGTAACTGCAGTATACTCTGCCTTCATTAGAGTAGGCCTGGCAGATAAACAGGCTAACAGACTCATCCATACCAACCTAAGAATATATTACCTGAAAGGCTTTTATGTCTGGCTCAAATGTCTGTTTCGCATGAGCTAATAATAGGTAAAAAATAAGTAATGCAGTGAATTGCACTTAGTGTTAACATAGGGAATCCTAGTGGACATTGGCATTTTGCTAGCAGCAGTAATTGGACAAAAACAAAGGACATTTGCAAAAGCAAATAGCAAAAATTTTGCATTAAGAATTGTATCACAATGACTGCATAGAGATGACGCTGCTGTTTTAAATTTCTAACAGCTACAGCTCACATTTATAGTCAGTGATGTATTTCAGCTTTTGAGAAGGACTAATTTTTCCCTCACAAAGTTGGTCCCACCCTTGTGGGACCAAAAATATGTTTAATTGATTCCTCTGTCACTAATTATGTTGGTGGTTAATCTGATGATAGAACTTCAGTCCAGCTCCTGAAGGCCTTACCAATTAAAAACATAGCTTGGCTATATTAACCTAGATAACACAGAGAAAGAAATTCTGATTTCTTTTGTTTCTGAAAAAAAACTTCACAATGAAATAAGAATACTACAAATGATATATTTTGCATACTTTATTGTTCTGAGAACTCTTTAGGCCTTCTCTGAATGCTCAAATGTCCTAAGGGTTCCTGTCTAATTTTTTAGCAGGGAAATTGTATTGTTGTAAAAGAATTGTTACCTAATCTGCAACAAAGACTAAAGGTTGAAGATAAACATAAATGAAATAGCCCATAGCCATCATGTGTAAATGTTTCATGAGGGACATAAAATATTGTAGTTATTTAAAAGATTTTAGCAAGTTCCATCTCCCTCATTCTGTCATTTGATACTTAGCAGCCTGATATTTCAGGCCCTTAGGCACAAACCATTGAAATTCAAAGCATTTATCATGACTTTCAACACATATTTGCTCCATTACGGTGGGTGATAAGACTGCTAAAATGCGTTGATTGTAACTTCAAGCATTGTCAACTCTTAAATATTTATCTCCCAGTGTTTACCCATTCAAGTCATTCTTTCTGCATTTGGCGTGCAGCTTCCTGATAAAATGTCTCAGATGAGAAGAGATCTTTTTTTATTTGGCCATCATGAAACAATTTATTGTCTCCTTATTTATATTCCTGACGAAGAACATGGCTGCCTCTCTTTGTCATTGATTTCTGGTGATGGTAGATAAACTATATATTAAACTGTGTCAAGTTCACCTTTGGATGTGCTTCCTTTTCAATTCTCCTGAACCGCTGTGCTGCGGCAGAGGCAGGCGCACATGGCATGAGTGTGAATGCTCACCTCAGACTGAATGAAACATGACCAGAACCATGTTTATGCTCAGGGTTTGATGTGTGGCATTCACTGTGACAGACTACTTGCTTCCTTTGCAAGTATGGCCTTGAATTCCACTTGCTTTGAATCAACTCAATAACACAGCCTGCTCAGACAGCCTGTCTCATTGCCTATGCTGAGCCCAAGCCAGGGGTCATGGTTCAAGCTCATTCGCTGGTGTAGCATTGGCATTTTCCTGCAGACGCCACACGCCTGCCTGCTGTTTGCCTAATGCAATTCCAGTCTGAACTAATCTTCTCAAAGGCCACCGAAATGCCCTTGCTCACTGATGCCTCAGAACCAACAAACTTCTCCTGATGGTGCAGCTTCGTCTCTAGAGTCTCTAGAAACAACATGAGTAAGAAGTACAGTCTGTGGCTACTGATCACAAAGTTACTTCCACTAACTGTGCCTTTATATGTTTTTATACGACAGTTCACACATTTGACCTCTAGGTGCTCATTATTCTGCCCTGCGACTCATCACAGTATCGACAGGGGAAGAGGGACTAAACTAAGCCTGACCCAACTGATACACCAAAAGGCTAATGTCACACTATTAGCCCGACTCCATGCACGGATGGAAATGAACACATCTGCTCCCAAACAGAGCCCACAGAGCGTGGGCCAGGATAATTGCCAGACTAATACTAGAGTCATCACCGCAGGACAATGAGTGCCACGTAGGTGATTACCAGAACCACAGTCAATAAGCCAATAAAGCAGTTACTGTTGAAATCCTCCCTTTATCCCTTTATAGAGAAATGAGCTTTCACACTGTGTTGATGTGAATTAGAAGGTCAAATTAGGCCTTAGAGTCATTCAGTATTTATTAGGAAGCTTATGGTGAAACAAAATGACCACTACTTTTGGCTGACACATATGTACAACCTCAGTGGGCAATCAGAACTACAGTTACACTACTGTTCAACAGTTTGGAATCGATGTTTTTACTGCTATAAGACTAAATTGGAGGCATAAAAATGTATAATACATCCCAGTATGTTAGTCCAGCTTCACCTGTTTCAATCATTAATAATTATAGTAACATTATAGTAAATAATTATTTTAAATTATTCTATAAAGGCCGAGGAAGCTGTATAGCATCAAGAATTAAGTTCATAGTGAAATTTATGTCCAGAGCAACTCATCTTTCGAAAGTGCACTGCAAAAATCTTAACAAGTGAAATGATCTCATATCAGGAAATTAAATATTAGTTTTCTTTGACATGATTACTTGTTAAAGTAAGATTATATTGTTTGTTTTAAGAAGTTAAAACAATCAGTCTTAGTCTTTGAAATGCCAACAGCCAACAGAATAACCACATTTTATTTCATAATATTTCTTGAAATAAGGAATAATATCTAATTCTTCACATCTACCTCACTCCTGGACACTGGGTGGAATAAATAGACTTATACAGAGCCTCTGTATTTTATTGTGCATGGAAAGACGCTATTGCTACATCATTCATTACTCCTGACCAATCACAGGCCTGTACCTGTATCTGTAAAGTGACTCGACTTATTTTACCTATTCTGTTGCTTTCAGGTGCCTACATTTTCACGACTCCCTACTTCCTCCCCACCACCACCAGCCAGGTCCCTATCTAGTTGTCTGTGGGGGAGGGCTGCTCCTGTTGTCTCTATCCAGATCCAGGATCATCAAGGGTCTTGATGCTCGAAGACTAATTTCTTCACACTTGCCTCCAGAGTCTTTCTGGCAGAATTACGGTGAAGTGAAGAACTAGATATTGTGATATCATCTGGATGGCAGCACATGTTGCCAAAACATGCATTATATCATTCAGCATTAATCGTGCCTTTACAGATGTGCATGTCACCCATACCATGCAAATGAATGCGCCCCAATACCATCATGAACACTGGCTTTTTCCACTGTGCACTAATAACAAGCAAAGTGATCTTTAGCCCAGACAACACAGCGTCCATGATTTCCAAAAAGAAAAATTAATGTGTTGACTTGTCAGACCACAGGACACATTTTCCATTTTAAACGCACTCAGGCAGTGAGAAGGTGGCAGCATTTCTCATTTTTTTATACATTTTCTTTTTTGTATGGTAGAGTTTTAACTTGCATTTATGCTTGCAGCACCAAGCTGTTTCACAGACAGTAGTTTTCAGAAGTGTTTCTGAGCCCACACAGTGATTTCCTCTATATGTCTGTTTTTAATGCAGTGCCACCCGAGGGCCCAAAGATCATGGCCAGCAAACACTGGTTTTTGGCCTTGTGCCTTACTTACAGAGATTTCTCCAGATTCTCAGAATCTTTTAATGATATTATATACCGTAGATGATGAAAAGCAAAAGTTCTTTGCTATTTTACATTGAGAAAATGTTGCACTATTTTGGAATGTGTTGTTGCCATCAAATTCAGAATGATCATCTATTTTTCAATAAACAATAAAATTTCAACATTTGATATGTTGTCTTTGTATTATTTTCAAAGAAAAATAGGCGTTAAATGATTTGCACATCATTGCACTTGCTTTCTTTTTACATTTTGCACAGCATCCCGACTTTTTTTGGAAATTGGGAAAAAGGGTTGTATTTGTTTATTGAATTTGCGGGGTACAAGGCTTTACATCTCATTTTTGGAAAATATCTGGCAAATCTCTGATTTAACCTGAGAAGTCAATAACCTGAGAAAAAATCTAGTTAAAGCACAATTACTGTATATTATTAATGATTTATTTTCATGTTGTTTTCAAAATAACTTATTAAATAAAGCAGTTACACATGTGGTAAAATGCGGTGACTAGTTTATATATCTGTTTACATTATAGACTGTACAAACAATTATTGTACATAAAAAATCAAAAATAATTAATATGGCATGTGATTCCAATGGTTTGAATAGCAGTGTAGCTTAGACAACATCTGATGAGACAGTGCAAGAATGTCAACAAAAGACTATATTGCTTTGTGCACTCACCAGCCTCTTTATTAGAAGTCCCTACCTTGTATTTCAACTCAGTGGCCACTTTATTAGGTTCGCCCACTGCAATGGTCCACTATATAAGTGTACAATTACACCCTGTGGATAGACAGATGTACTTTATTGATTTGCAAGAAGAAATGTGGTTGTGAGCCCATGTGTTTTCATGCACAATTTGTCAGCCACCGTTTACCCCATTCATCATTGGATCGCTCTTGACTAGATATTATACGGGTGGTGAACCATTCTCAGTACCACAGTGACACTGACATAGTAGCGGTGAGGTAGCCCAGCAACAGATGGGCTACAGATACTGCACACCAGCTGGGTGGAGAAAGACAGAAGGTGTTTTTAATAAAGTGGACAGTGAGCGCAATTTCAAAGATCCACCTGAAATGAATGTAATCACTGTCACAAGCCTTATTCAAATATACACTTACCTGGGGAGGTGCTGTAATTTGAGTGATTACTGATGAGATCCATGATTTTTATCCAGTACGAATCTGCAATATCTGTAGACTGCTTAGTAATAATTCTGGAGTGAATTACCTCCTATAATGTGCTGAACTCGAAGTTCTGTCAGGAATAGCTGATAGCTCCAGTCAGCATCACAGTAATGTGATAACAAAGCCAGGATATAGAAAATGGCACCTCCATTTTTCTTTAATCTTTTTTTTTTTTGTGACCTAAAGAAAGGCTAACAGCTCAAACGGAGCTGGCTTTGACCAAATTCATCAACCCCTTAAGTTCAAGGCTATTGAAATCCACAACAATTCAATGTATATTGCCTCCTGTCTGCTTAGACTGTTTGCCATCATTACAAATTACCAATAACGTGAGTCACCCAACACTGAAAACACTGAGATGTAAAATCTCCTCTCTCATTGTGTTTTGGATTTTTTGCCGTTTGCCATTTTACTGTACAGCATGTTGCTACTGTTCAGAAGTGTGGTACATAATGCTGAGATAAATGTTTGCACAATGATATTTTGATGTGGACTGTTTGGGGTAATTTGGGGAAATTACTTGGATCCTATATCCCAAATGAATCAGCCAGTCAAATCAAGCACAAATGACATTTCCAGGCCTTCTCTGGTAAAATTAATTCAGCTCAAATAGGGCTAAATATGCTATTTCAACACCGAGTTCACATGGCATGTGACACACAGGCACAAGAAAGGCTTGGTATGGAACTTTGTACTTTTAAGAGTATTGACCAAATTATGTCCGTTCCAAGTACCAAATTTTAGAGTCAGAGCAACAATGAGATGAAAGTGATTAAATAAGTGGCTATATTTTTCAGAATGCAGACAATGGGCCTTATTCACCAGTATCTTCTACCGGCTTTTTTAAAAACTTGTTCTTCAGAAAGTCCTGAGAAAAGTCTACATCAGATTCATGACATGTTCTTAAACCGCAGAATTGATCACACCTTTGTGCTCTTCGGTGTGTAGATTCTGTTCTTGCCTAAGAACAAATTCCAAATAAGAAAATATTGTTTAATGTCAGAATCTTTGTAAAAACAATAAGTGGGTTTTAAGAAGAAATTTCCTCTTAAGAACAGTTGATCAATGAGGCTCAAAGCTCTATGCAATTTTTGTACTGTTTAATACAAAGCTGGCCATGGCAATATATCTAAGGAATGAGGAAACACCTGGTCAAACACAAAGTATATCTAAAAGCCAAAGAGTATGCTGTATTTGATAGCCTGAGAGTCAAGATCTTGTCAAGACCTGACAGAAATCAAACACTCTCAGATTAAGATGAGAGGCTTTAATACAAAGGGGTAGTCAAAAACAGTCCAGGCCAGCAACAGCAAACAGAAGAACAATAGAAGTTGTAAGAGAGCATACCAAAAGACAAAGTAGAAAAACAGGCCAGGATCCAAAACAGGCAAACAGAGTCCAAAGGGAGGGGCAAAAACACAGAGTCAAAAAGAGAAGTAAAGGTCAAATAATATGGACAAGGAATGCTCAGTAATGCTAGTGGGCTAGTCAAAACTTGGCAAAGAACTAAACATCAGGGTGAGAATATATAACAGAATATAAGCAGAGGCACAGGTGAAAACACTCAATAATCAGGAGATTGAGGTGGGGGTCATGTGACTCTGGTCTGGAGTCATGTGAGAGTCTGTAGCATTATGGGACATGGAGTCCTGTTTGGCTTGGGAGCCAGAGGGAAGGGTGACAGTACAACTACCCGCTCTTGAACGAGGGCGACCACGGTGACCTAACCTCACGCAACCAGAGGGACCGGCAGAGGACTGGACAGGATGAGGACTCAGGGAGCAAGACGAGTGATGAACTGGGCAGGAACCCTGGGGGCGACCTCTTGGCCTATGAGCGGGCTTTTCAGGAAACCAAGTGTGGAAGTCTGCAATGAGACCAGGATCCAACACAACAGTCGTGGGCTGGAGGTTAGGGATCCAGCCTTGTGACCAGATGAGATATTGCAGTTCTCGACCACGTTTCCAGGAGTCCAGAACCTCACGCACAGCATACAAAGGAGAACCATCCACCTCAACGGGAGTGGGTAGCAAGACACCAGGAAGCACCTCCTTCAGCGGACTGGGAATGACAGGCTTGAGGAGAGAAACATAAAAAGCACTGGACAGGCGATACTGAGCAGGTAATTCCAACTGATAAGTGACATAATTTAGCTTTTTAGAAACTTGATACGGACCAACATATTTGGGCTGCAATTTCCTGCAGACCCCCTCAAACCTGAAATCCCTGGTCAACAGCCACACCCGGTCACCAGGCTGATTGGAGGGGGTCTCATCACAGTGTCTATCAGCTTGCTCCTTGTAACTTTGTAAAGCTTCCTCTATGCGCATGTTGGTTTCTTACTTCCTCACTCTGCCGCATCCATTCATTGACTGTGGGGACATCAGAAGATGTAGCTGTCCAGGGTGCTGAGGGCAACCCAAATGTGGTTGATAACCCAGGACATAGCCAGACTAAGACTGATACTCATACCTAAATGCTCGAAAAAAGCCCTTCAGACTCTTGACATGAACTGTGTATTTGATAGAATATCATCAGGAACATTGAAATGTCTGAAAATGTGTGTATAAAGGGCAAGTGCCGTGTCCATAGCACTAGGTAGGGACAGAAAGGGAATAAACTTGACACTGCGAGAGAAACAATAAATTATAGCGAGCATCATAGTGTAGCCTTCTGAAGGAGGTAGGTCTGTGACAAAATCTATAGCTAAATGCGACCATGGACAAGCTGGAACAGGCAATGGCATGATTTTTCCTGTGGGTTGTGTTTTGGAAGTCTTACTTTGAGCACACGTAGAACAAGAGGCTACAAATCTATGTATGTCCTCCCGATGGGATTCCCACCAGTAACGGGCTGAAATGAGCTGCTGTGTGCATGTCTCCCCAGGATGACCAGAGGTTAATGAAGAATGAGACCATGTGATTAATCTATCTCTAAATCTCTCAGGAACATAGAGTTTACCATCAGGACATCCCTTGGGTGTAGGTATTTCAGCTAGTGAATGTTCTATTTCTTCATCAAGTTCCCATCGAATGGGTACAACTGTTACTGAGGGTGGAAGGATAAGTTCTGCCTATGCCTGAACCTCCTCCCTGCTCTCTTCCTGGAATACTCTACACAGAGCATCAACCATTGTGTTACAATTACCAGGGCAATATGTGATGGAGAATCTAAATTAAGAGTAGAAGATAGACCAACGAGAGTTGCCTGACGAGAGTTCATATGCTTAGGTGAACAAAGATATTCCAAGTTCTTATGATCAGTAAGTATCTGAAATGGATATGGCGCATTTTAGATCATTAAAAGCAGAGCCCGCCTGAACTGACCATGCTAGTTTCTTGGGAGAGCCCTTAAGAAGAGCAGTAAGAGTGGCTGCAATGGAACTGTAGTTGCAGATGAAACATCTGTAAAAGTTGGCGAAACCCGGAAAATATTGTAGTTCCTTGACTGACTTTGGGACGGACCAGCTAGTAACGGCTTCTACCTTTTGATCTCTCATAACCACTCCTGTAGAACTTATCACATAGCCCAGAAAGGAGACTGACTGAAGGTGGAATTTACATTTCTCACCTTTGACATAGAGACTATAATCTAATAGATGCTGTAACACCTTGAGCCTATCCCAGCAGTCTTCGGGCGGAAGGCAGGATACACCCTGGACAGGTCGCCAGCCCATCGCAGGGCAGAGTGTGTAGATCCAGTTTTGTGAAATATTGTGCACCTCTCAGCTGTTCAAGAGCTACTGTGATCAGTGGAAGAGGGTAAGTGAACTTCTTAGTCACATCATTGAGGGCACAATAGTCTATGCAGGGTCTTAACCCACTGTTCTTCTTTTTCACAAAAAAGAAGCCAGAAGCAGCGGGGGACTTGGATGGGCATATGAACCCCTGTGCAAGAGCTTCATCTACATACCCTTTCATAGATTGCTTCACCTTACGTGTAAGAGCATATATGCAAGACTTGGGCAGAGAAGCATTATCTGTCAGGTCTATAGCATGTATGGCGTATGGGCGATGAAGTAGCAACTTTGTAACTTTCTCTTTGCTAAAAACTTCGATCAAGTCAGAATACACCTCAGGGACATTTACAGATGTGGAACTGTTGGGACTCTCTATTGTAGTAGACTTTACAGAGAAGTGGCGGTTTAGTAGACAGTGAACTAAGCAAAAAGGGGACCAAGACAAAATGTCACGTTGTGACCATGGAATTACTGGATTATTCTTCTCTAACCAGGGTAGACCTAAAATGAGTATTCTAATGATGGGAGGACTAGGAATAAAATCTCATTATGTAAAAAAAGTGGCTTGTAACTAAGGGTCTTGTTCAGTGTGTTATGGCTGATTGTCCCACGGGAAGTCCATCAAGGGCGAAGACAGTGAGACGATGTGGTAATGGCTCCACAGGGATGTTGAGTTGGGTAACGATGTCTTGATGAATGAAGTTACCCTTGGCTCTGGAGTCGAGCAAGGCTGAAACAAATAAACTCTTGTTGGCAGCATACAGAGAAAGCGAGCATAAGAAGAATGCATTTTCCTGGGGTTGGCACCTGGGTTCTGTGTGGATGCAGTCCACAGTCATGTCAAACGTGATCTGAACCTCCACAATAAAGGCATAGACCACCACGGAGCCGATGTAGACGTTCCTCTCTTGACAACCGGTATGAATCACACTGCATGTGCTCAGGAGGAAGGCTTAATCTGGTGACATGACTGGAAACACATTTTGGACCTTAGCATTAACTGGATTGGACTGCTTAATGTGTAATGATCCAGTGAAAGTTTGTTGTCTTGACAGGCTAGTTCGGTTAAAACCTCTGGGTTTAACCCATGGCGAAAAACATTCTTGCGGGCAGGTTCATTTCACCCACTACCTGCAGCTAAAGTACGAAACTCCAAGGCAACGGAGTGATTACTTTGTTTTAAAGCAAGGAGTAGTTCACCACTGGATTTTCCCTCAGCTAAATGGTCAAAATACTGATGAAATTCTGTTAAAAACTGCGTAATGGTCTTTCCATGGAAATTCTCCCAAACTGCCGTAGCCCAGTCTAAACCCTTGCCAGTAAGACAGGAGATGACAAATGCCATATTGTCTTGGTCTGTGCTTGGCGTGGAGTTGATAAAAAACACAGAGCACTGTAACAAAAAGCTGCTACACTTTTCCGCATCACAATCAAAAGACAGTAGTTGGTGTAACAGTGGGGCTACTGGTTTGTAGATGGGAGGACAGATCTTCAATGCACACCAGTATCAGAGTTGCTGGAGACTCTGCTGTTGAGCAAGCCCACCTACTGACTGGGTCATACCGGACAAAAGCTGCTGGTGCTGACCAAGCAATTGACCCTGAGTGGATATGGCAGTTCTAACAGTCTCTAAATCTGCTGTCTGCGTGGTGGCCAAGTTTTCTGTCAGCACTGAACTGAAATCAGACACCCGCAGATTAAGATGAGAGGCTTTAACATAGGGCTTAGATACAAAGGGGCAGTCAAAAACAGTCTGGGTCAGCAACAGCAAACAATAGAAGTAGTAAGGGAGCATACCAAAAGATGAAGTACAAGTCATGTGACACTGGTCTAGAGTTATGTGAGAGTCTGTAGCATTATGGGAGTCCTGTTCGGCAGTCCTATGCAGCAGCTGCAGCTAACGCTAGCAGCATGCCTGTTGCCAGCACCCAAGGTAGAGAAGGGTTTTATTTTATGTAGTGTGTAAAATGTTCTAAATGAATAACAAAATGTTAAAATTGAAAACTTTAGACTTATTTTTTACAACTGGAATTATATTTTTTGTTATTTCATAGAGAGTAAACTGCTGAAACAAAGTACTGTTGGGTACCAGTATTGAATTCCAGGTACCAGTACAGGTAACAGTTCAAAGTTGCACAAGTAGACTAGAGGCTGCCTAGAGCAAAAATCATGTTAAAAGTTTGATTTTCCCTTAGACTATGGACAGTAGTACAGTCATTTTGGCCCTTATAGTGAATCCACCTAAGGCCCTCTCCCTCAGGCTATATCTAAGGCTCTATCTGTCTCTGTTTCCCTTACAGTGGCCTGCACGTGAGATAAGCCCACACTCATAACCTCATGTTTTCAAGATATTGTGTTACCATGGTGATCATATTGATTGAAGCGAGGACTCCGCTGCCGAAAGCTGAGAGGTGTCATTTAAGCCAATAATGCTGAGGACTGTTGGCTTGAAATAACAAAGAGGGAGCCGGCGTTATCAGCTCTGTGCTGTCTGCGGGACGGATCCAGCCTATTGAAAGGACGAGCTGCCACGTAGGCTGTTCCAAATGATAGCCCAGTTCAGGCGCTGATGTTTTCCATCTCTGCAGGAAAATGAACAGTCTATTCTCACTCTGTAATTTGGCTGTCATCATCATGCTTGCCCCCTCATTACTCACATCGTGAATGCTACATGGATTAGTCGATAGCTGTGGATCAGTGTATCATCCGCAACACATATTATTGAGCTCTCTGAATAGGCAAAGCCGCTGCAGGATCACATAACTCATCCCAATAAGAATGCACCTTGGAATTTGTGATTCCATAACGTTAATTCTGTAATGTTGATCCATGAGGTGTTCAATTCCACATCAGGGAAAAAGCTGAATGACCGAATGACTACTTTGAGTTGCCTGAGATCAATAGCCATGTCAAATGATGGCTTCAAGTCACCTGGTGAACTGAACTGGACAGATCTATAGTGGACTCAGAGAAGGACCAGTGCAATCCCCAGAGATCATTCAGCATTGTGATCACTGTCCATTACCCTCCACTCAATCAGGACAAAATCAATACAGGTGGCCTATAGTATTAGAGGTGCAGAGTAACTGTAAAGCTGTTTGAGATCAGATCTGCAGTACTGTGCAGTACTATACTGTCAGAGGTGGTCTCTTTCAATGTTAAATTAAACTGAAGCATGCTAGAGAGGATCTCTGACAACTTTAGTTTATGTAACCAGCAAATGGAGCTGAGCTCCAGAACTATAATTTGAAGAAAATGTAAACTGTTTCCAATACAATCTTTGTGAATTCTGTTTCATTATCTGAAGTAATAAAGAGAGCTATCATTAAACATCCCTTTCCAAAGTTGGTCTGTTTTTGTCACTGCAAGTGGTGCATTAGTTGGCACACTTTCCTAGCTTCGCTCTGCCAATATTCACAATCATTTAAATATGTATAGACTCCTTTATGCTGTTTCATCATGTTTCAACTAAAATACCTAAACCAGTGGTTTCCAATCCTGGTCCTGGAGAGCTACTTTCCTGCAGAGTTTTGTTCCTGTATCAAGTAAGCTGCCCCATCCCTTACTCAACTCTAATCTTATCCAGCCAATCATGGACTTGGGAAGAGGTTGGTTGCTGGAACAGGTGTGGTAAATTATGGTTGGAACTATGTTTGTTAAATCAAGCAGGAAGGCTTGTTTACATGGCACTTAACATTTGACAGGAGGGGTTCCTGATATCAGATGGGTTACAAGTGATATTGGAACAAAACCTTGTATCTCCAAAAAGGCAACTTTACAGTACAAGGAAAAATGTTCTTAACTTTTCATGGAAGTAAATGGAGAAGTAATTTTTTCCACAAAATTTTGGATCATTTTTGACAATTTTGACACAATATAAAGGCTAACTGCCTTTTCCAAATTATGTCAAAAAATGAAAAATATAAGGCTTATATATAAGGCTTGTCCTGACAGCAATGATCTAAATTGCAGTGTATGTACAAAAAGATAACTTTACCGGAGAAGCCAAAAATATATTTTACTTTTAATGTAAGACATTGCAAACAGACATTTTACAATTAATTCTGGTCCATTAATCATGAAATTTACCCACAATATACAAGGAAACAAATTAAGTTAAAAAATATCCCAAAAACCGAAAAGTGACAAAAATGTCTTGTTCCGATAGCAATGATATATTAGTATATATTATATATAGATGTTTAAGACCTAGTAGACCATGAAAACTCTCAGCACCAGATAAACAGCACTTAAAGTTTCATCTTTGAGACAAAAAAGCTTCACTCTTGTTTTAAACCTGAAAAAGTACACAGGTGTTTTTTAAGGTGTTAGATTAATATCATTAGAAATTTGAATCCAGATGTAAACATCTTAATTGAGTGTCATTATTTTGAATCTGTTTGATGGCATATAGCCTCATTTTAAGGTTTGTAAGACAGCAATACAAAATGTAAAGCTGAGTTTTAAGGTTTTTGATTTACAACAAATATCTGAAATTTTCACATTATTAAATTCACTACTAAAATAACATCCAGTGCAGATAAACAATAAATCTTCTCCCCACTCCCCTGTCCTACCTTGTACCAACATTTACTGGTTATTACTCACTGTAGCCCATCTGTTGCTGAAGTCAACCCCACCCTACTACAGGACCACCCCTGTCCGGATATTATTTGGGTGATTTAGGCAGCAGTGGCACTGAAATGGATGTAGTATGAGTGTATTAGGTGTTAAAATACATTGTTTTACTGGTTGCTCCACACCAATGAAAGCTTTGCCAGGGAGACACCAATGCTATGTCACTCACTACTCTGACCAATCTGTCTTTAACATAACTCAACCTACACATCTGCTTTGCTGCTTTCAGATGCTGATGTTTTGTTATTCCCTTCCTTCCTCCCCGCCGCCACCAGTTGGTCCCTACTCATTGCCCAAGGGGTAGTCTCTGCCCCCTGCCATCCCTGTACCTGCCGATCTGCGAGGCTCTACACGTTTGAAGACCTGGGCTGATGATTGGGCCCGCACTAAGGACTTTAACTTACAAAAAATTGTTATCTGTGGAATTGTTAAATATTAAAAGATTAAACTATTTTCCTTCCTTCACGTTTGTCTCTGGAGTCTTTCTGGTAGGACTTCTATTATAAAACAAATATTATTACATGACAACGAAGAGATTCTTTGTTCAGCACTTTTGCCTGCAAGATAGCCAGATGTTATTTTGAAATCTAATAATGTGAATTAATTAAAATTTAAATTTGAATCTAAAATGTGAATTAAGAAAAAAATTAATGCTTTTTAAAAACTGAATTTCAGATATTCAATTGTACATCAACTGTAAAATTAAATTTCTGATTTAATACGGCTCTCTTACAAACCTTAAGTTTAAATTTGTGTTCAGATTTCAATTTCAGATGATACAGATTCAAATTCTAATGACATTCAAATTCATGACACTTTTGCATTTACATTTTAATGGCTTGAATCTAACTCTATAGGTCCTGTCCATCCTTCCACTGTGAGTGGGATTTTCAGCTTTTTTTTTCTGATTCTAATAATTTGTGGCTGTTTTGACAGAAATTAAATAAATTAAGGGTTTTCTGTGACATTGGCATAATGCTGTTTCTCAAGATGAGCTTTTAAGGCTTTCAGCCTCCAAATGTCACATATACAAATTTTGCTCCAGAGACCACAGAAAATCATTTTTAAAAGCTTTTGAAGCAACTGGTTGACACGCTTGACAGAATTAAAGTCCCATTCAACCTCATGAGGAATTGTAATGCAATTCATTTAGAGTCACTACATATAATGTCAAGCTTCCAGTTCCAAATGCTACACTTCCAGGCTGGACTGTGATGTTGTAGACAAACAAAGGCTGGTTCTCAACAAAAGTGGCAAAGTAGCCTGGTTACGAGACAAAAAACATCACACCTACTCAATCTGATAGTATAATCTGATAATCTAACAATAAGTATGATTTAATCTAATACCTTTCACACGCATACAAAATAAATGTCATCTAAAATAAATAATGCACTCTAAATGCAGGGTTTTTGATAAAAAAACTACAGTTCCTTATTAAGTTTAATGGGATTCTTTGCTTATATTTTTTAAAACTTTCCCAACCATGCCACATTGGCTTCAGTACAATGCATTTGTGGGCGGATCATGGACAGATCAACTGTGAATATGCCTCAGTGCTCTTGTATTTACCCTCCCTGCCAAGCAGAAGTGAGTATAGGAGCTATGCTAATTCATTCAGCTCCATTAGAAACGCATTTCATTTGTCCCGCTGTTGGGGTCTGTGCTCTGGACGTGGTGCTGAGCAAAGTCACCTCTTCATTTATTTTCATTAAAGCACACTGGAGGACACAATGTGGGCTACCTGTAGGGAAGGTAAATGTGTTTAAAGTGCACCACCATCTTTGCAAAGCAGGTGTTTAGAGTTTCAGAAGAGACTCTCTGGACTCTCTTTTCGTATGCTGAATGTAGCACATCAGCCCCAATTATCTAAAAATGAACAAAAGTAAATGACATATTTGAAAACATACAGTCATTCAGTGTCAGAAAAATGACTTGAATCAAGTGTGATGATTCAGGCATACAATTATCAGGATCCTAAACTTGGAGCTATAAGCTTTCGTTGCTTGTTGGTTACATTAGTCTTGTATTTCCATTGCAAAATTAAAGAAAAAACCTTCAGACATCAGTCAGGTTGTGTCTGATTGATGACCTTTAGAGTACGGGCAAAATCATATATTTACATTTTTTACTGAACCATTGCTTTAAAGGGGAAAAACACACTTATATTCAAAATTTCAATACTGTTATATCTTTGAATCAGAATCAGAATCAACTTATTTTTTTCCGGGTATGTTGCATATATTTGGAATCCGATGTGTGGAGACATTTATGACATCCACAATCCCATTTCCAAAACAGTTAGATAGTTGTGCAACATGTAAATAAAAACAGAATGCAATGAGAAGCAAATTATTTAAACCCTATATTTAATTGAAAATAGTACAAAGACAACATATCAAATATTGAAACCGAGACATTGTATTGCTTTTTGAAAAATATGTGTCTGTTTTGAATGTGATGGCAGCAACATTTGTCAAAAATTGATACAGGGCAACAAAAGACTGGTGAAGTTTTGAAATTGGCAACAAGACAGTAACATGATTCAGTATTAAAAAATCTCAGATAGGCTGAGTTCACCACTCTGTGAATGACTATGTGGGCAAATAATGCAATGATTCAAGAATAACATTTCTCAATCTAAAATAGCAAAAAAACTTGGTGATTTCATCATCTAAGGTACATAATAACATCATTAAAAGATTCAGAGAATCCAATGTAATCTCGGTTTGCGAGGGACAAGACACAAACCAATAATGGATGGCCATGATCTTCAGGCCCTCAGGTGACACTGTATTAAAAACAGACACTGCATCCTCTGGGCTAAAGATCACCCAGCTTGTTACCAGCACACAGTTCAAAATCCAGCAACTGTGGCAGTATAGGGGTACATTAGTGCACATGATATGGTTGACTTGCACATCTTTGAAATCACCACTAATGCTAAACAATATACAGTGGGTTGCAAAAGTATTCAGCCCCCTTGAACTTTTCAATCTTTTGCCACATTTCAGGCTTCAAACATAAAGATATGAAATTGTAATTTTTTGTGAAGAATCAACAACAAGTGGGACACAATTGTGAAGTGGAACGAAATTTATTGGATATTTTAAACTTTTTTTAGAAATAAAAAACTGAAAAGTGGGGCGTGCAATATTATTCGGCCCCTTTACTTTCAGTGCAGCAAACTCACTCCAGAAGTTCAGTGAGGATCTCTGAATGATCCAATGTTGACCTAAATGACTGATGATGATAAATAGAATCCACCTGTGTGTAATCAAGTCTCCGTATAAATGCACCTGCTCTGTGATAGTCTCAGAGTTCTGTTTAAAGCGCAGAGAGCATCATGAAGACCAAGGAACACACCAGGCAGGTCCGAGATACTGTTGTGGAGAGGTTTAAAGCCGGATTTGGATAGAAAAAGATTTCCCAAGCTTTAAACATCTCAAGGAGCACTGTGCAAGCGATCATATTGAAATGGAAGGAGCATCAGACCACTGCAAATCTACCAAGACCCGGCCGTCCCTCTAAACTTTCATCTCAAACAAGGAGAAGACTGATCATAGATGCAGCCAAGAGGCCCATGATCACTCTGGATGAACTGCAGAGATCTACAGCTGAGGTGGGAGACTTTGTCCATAGGACAACGATCAGTGGTACACTGCACAAATCTGGGCTTTATGGAAGAGTGGCAAGAAAAAGCCATTTCTCAAAGATATCCATAAAAAGTCTCATTTAATGTTTGCCACAAGCCACCTGGGAGACACACCAAACATGTGGAAGAAGGTGCTCTGGTCAGATGAAACCAAAATCGAACTTATGTTTGGCGTAAAAGCAATACAGCTCATCACCCTGAACACACCATCCCCACTGTCAAACATGGTGGTGGCAGCATCATGGTTTGGGCCTGCTTTTCTTCAGCAGGGACAGGGAAGATGGTTAATATTGATGGGAAGATGGATGGAGCCAAATACAGGACCATTCTGGAAGAAAACCTGTTGGAGTCTGCAAAAGACCTGAGACTGGGACGGAGATTTATCTTCCAACAAGACAATGATCCAAAACATAAAGCAACATCTACAATGGAATGGTTCACAAATAAACGTATCCAGGTGTTAGAATGGCCAAGTCAAAGTCCAGACCTGAATCCAATCGAGAATCTGTGCAAAGAGCTGAAAACTGCTGTTCACAAACGCTCTCCATCCAACTTCACTGAGTTCGAGCTGTTTTGCAAGGAAGAATGGGCAAAAATTTCAGTCTCTCGATGTGCAAGACTGACAGAGACGTACCCCAAGCCACTTGCAGCTGTAATCACAGCAAAAGGTGGCGCTACAAAGTATTAAAGCAAGGGGGCTGAATAATATTGCACGCCCCACTTTTCAGTTTTTTATTTCTAAAAAAAGTTTAAAATATCCAACAAACTTCGTTCCACTTCACGATTGTGTCCCACTTGTTGTTGACTCTTCACAAAAAATGTCAATTTCATATCTTTATGTTTGAAGCCTGAAATGTGGCAAAAGGTTGAAAAGTTCAAGGGGGCTGAATACTTTTGCAACCCACTGTATATGAGCTTTGGAGCATTATGTGCTGCAATCCAGACAACATCTTTTTCAGGGAAGGCCTCGCTTATTTTAGCAAGACAATGTCAAACTACATTCTGCATGTATTACAACAGCATGGCTTTGTAGTGAAAGAGTCCAAGTGCTAAACTGGCCTGCCTGCAGTCAAGACCTGCCAGTACTGAAAACATTTGGTGCATTATGAAACCAAAAATAGGGAGACCCTGAACTGTTGAGCAACTGAAATCCCATATCAAATAAAAATGGGAAAACATTTCACTTTCAAAACTTGAAAAAAAAAAAACTTTGAAAACTTTGAAAAAAAAATGCTTGCATAATCAAACAAATTACTCATTTTTAACTTTAGTATAATATCTTTTTTGTAATGTATGCACCAGTTCATATAGTTCTTGTCATTAAGGTCATGGATGGGTTTTTCTCTGACATATTTGCACCATCTGGAATGTAAACTGCCTCGCCTCTATTGCTTTCTTTGGATTCCAAGGCCGCACTAAGATGGCAGAAAATCTATGCCTGAACCTGCCTGTGATCCAACAGGAATCCACCTTTTCTTTCAGACCAGTGTTATGGGTGGGAAGTTCAACACAGCTTTACATGTCACACTAAATAGACAGACTAAAGAAAACCAGCACTAGTTACACTTCTTGTTAGAGATGGGGAGAAAAGGTCTAGCAGGTTTACTTCTTCCTAATCATCTCATATGAACACTACCAGCAAACAGACACAACATCATATTTCAACATTAAAATAAACTATTCACCAAGCTACAGTGGTGAGGGCTGCTCATCCTCTATTTCTCAAGGGTTTTTTTTAGTAAACTTTATTGATAGAGCTGTGCAGGACTGAAGATTCACACAGCAGTGAATTAATATTTATCTTTAATCTGAGTATTTTTTCATGCAGATACAAATGCAAGCAAAACTGTTCTAGCTCTTCTCTCTGATTCAATTTTACCCACTCTCTTTTTTGAAGAAAAGTGACATGACAAGTAGAGCTTTTCTGTTGAAGTTCAAAAATCCAGTGAGAAAAAAGTACAGAATTTTCTTTTGAAATGCAGTGAGTAAAAGTATAAAGTACAAAGTGACAGGAATACTCAAGTAAATTACAGATACATGAAACTATACCCTGGTCCAAACTGACCTGGAAACCTACTTGTGAATCCTTATACATAAACATTAGCAATGGTAAAATAGTGGTAAATCTGAATAAAAAAATAATTTGAGGACTACTGCCCTGCTTGTTAATGTTTAAGGCTTAAAATGTCACAAAATTATCATATAAAAATGAGTCAGGCATCAATCAATGCGTTTGTAATCATTTTGTGTAATAACTCTCCATGAGGGAGCTTTTAGAAGCATGAAACTTCAGACATCTGGTTCCTATCACCACCACTATAAACAATTCTGACTTGGTAGCTTATCTAGAATGGAGCATTTCACATCAAACCACTCAGGATGACTTTGTATGTCTTAATGGCTTAATTTTGCAGACATTTAGAAAAATCAGTGGAATTCCCCTTTAAATATACTTTGAATGTGTTAAGTCCTGTATAAATGTGTGGGGATGGATAACAGGGAACTACTGCTGAAGCACTGTGTCGAAACAAAGGTACATTTACAGAAAAAAAACATATCTATTTAAATACTCATTTACTAAAAGCTGAAGCCTATTAATCCTGACCTAATTTACTGCATTTAAATTTATGCTTTAAGTACTTCACTTTACCTTACATTTGATTTTTGTATTCTAAAGGGATTACATGTTTTAAAGCTGGGCAGAGTACAGAGAGGGAGCGGTTCAGGAAAACAGCAGTGTTCTGTCTGACTAACACAGCTGCAAAGTTAAACTCTTGATGCACTGACTCGAGGCTACGTCAAGGATTATGCAGACATTTAGCAAAAACGGCACTGAGTAAACCCTACGGAGGTCCGTTCCCTGCTATCAGGATTACAGGACTCACAGCTACAGTTGTTTTCATTAATATGTGACATACACCCAAGTCTGTACAAGGGAATGTTCAAAGGCCTGAGACAACAGAGAGAATTAGTGTTTAATCTCTGTGGCCCACATTTTAATAAGACCTCCTATTTGGACTAAGAAAAAAGAACAAGAAAAAGAGGAACAAAAAAAGTCCCTAAAATAATGCAATGAGAGTATGTGCTCTAATCACAGCCTGAATGGGTAAAGGAAAATGAAGCAATATCAAACTTAATGGAAAATGAATTACCTTTTAGCTTTAATGTTCTTTTTCCAGACTACTCAATTTAATACCTCGTATGAAGGTTATTTGTGTCTCCTCCCACAAATGCACCCTGCAGGACAACATAATGTTAATGACCAGGTTACTGTTCAAAAGCATGACATTTCATTACAAAAGCTACATTTAGTCATACCTTTCCCTTAGAGAACTTTATCAACCTTACAGTAGAACTTCTAATGAATGTATTTATGAATGTATTTCATTTGTACACTTTGTGTTGCCAAAAGAACAAACTTTCCCAGAGTAGTACAGCCTGGTTTGATGGACAGTTGGTCATTAGTGTCTGAAAAGGCAATCTGTTGTGGAAATAGCTGGAGGGTAATTTCACTTCAGGTCTACGGAAGTATAGCCAAATCAGCGCTGTCATATTTCTCTAAGAAATCAGCAAAAAAAAAAAAAAAACCCACAAACTCATATTATTCTAGAAAAAATAAGGCCATAAACACAGAGAGGGGTATTTGTCTGTCTATGAAGTCAATCCCTTTTAATAAAAACCAACCTATCAAACCACAAGAAGAAGATAAAAACCACAATCATTTACAATGTTTCCTTTGTTGGCCAATTAAAAGATTGTAGACATAAATGGGCAAATGTTTTATTGCTCAGCATTAGCACATGTTTGTTTGGGGGGGGGTGGGGGGGGGGGGTGGGCTGACGCTGACAGAGAAATTGGATTGTTTGTTATCTGAAAACAACAAGCAATTACATGCCTTTGCTGTAAAAGAATGATTCAGCTCTACGCCATCCGGCATCACCAGGGATTGATTTTCCAAATCAATTAATTTGGGGGAGAAAAAAAGACAGTAGGGACAAAATTGAGCGCAGCACAGCTCCTGGACACAATCTACAGATGATTAGTGCTAAACGAAGCTGTGCGCTCTGTAGGGATTCGAAAGAGCTGAAATAAGAGCTATTGTAAAGCAGGTTGCCTGTAAATTTACAGAAAGGGAGCTGATGAGCAAGATCCTTCTCTCGCTTTCTATTTATCTCTCTCCATCTCGCGCTTCATACATCACTGTCAACACTAACCTCACCACCATCCTCACCATCGCTGTCAATGTCATTGGCAATGTCACCACAACTCACTGTTGGAAGCCTATTTTTAATGGTTCGCCGACGGAGAGAAAACTTGACATGTCTACATCAAACAACTGGCAAATGTTCTCCATGGACTATGTTTTATGACAAATCATCATAAACTTCAGTAGCAAACAGTGACGGTTAAAGCTAAGCCTTCAGTTTGGGCTGCAGATGTCAAAACTAAGCCAGAAAATATGTGAAAATAACACCTGTAATGCTAATTTCTGCTACTGTTTTTCTAGTAATATGCTAGTGCTGAGCTAACAGTTGTGCGCATCAACATGTTTAACCGTTCTAGATGTAACACAGACATTTGAAGCTTGCGAAAGAGATTGTGTTTTATTTGAAGACATTAATTGAGATTAACACAAATTTTAACTCATATGTAGCAGAATAGCACAGGGCTGGTGTGGAGCCATTGCCACTGTTTTCCATTTCTAACAACTGACAGACCCCGGGGAAGACCCAGGACACGCTGGCGTGACTATATCGCCCAGCTGGCCTGGGAGCGCCTCGGAATCCCCCTTGGAGAGCTAGTGGAAGTGGCTGGGGAAAGGGAGGTCTAGGCCTCATTGCTTAGGATGCTGCCCCTGCGACCCGAACCCCGGAGAAGCAGAAGATAATGGATGGAGGGATGGATGGATGGATGGATGGATGGATGGATGGATGGATGACAGAAACACACTGGTCAGACTGCTTACATTTCCAGTCAGTGAAGTATAAACCTTCCAAATGGGTAGTTTTCTACTTGGTGTTTCAAGAATGTAACCCTTTTGTGCCCAACCAAAGTCTAACAATGAAATAAAGGCATTATAACAATACTTGCAGATTTTAAATCCAAGAAGCATGATGATTATAGTAAACAAAATAAAAGAGAAATTGCAAATGTATTATTTAGAGCTCAGAAATCATAAGTGTTCCCTATATATATATATATATATATATATATATATATATATATATATATATATATATATATACATATATATAATGTCCTAACACTTGTTAATGAGTTTTTTTTTCCCTCACATTTTATCAGGTGTCTCTTCTGATCAGATGTAAATTTCCATTCCTCTGAGGCACTCTCTCAATCAGCAGCTTCTTTTCTGCTTTTGTGTATCTGATTCAAATCTTTAGATGGAGTTAAAGTCATTAACCTTGTTGCGTCTTGTTAAGGACTGAAGGGGTGCTTGCTTCTCATCAAGAGATTAGCAAATGCAACATCAGTTGAAGCAGTGAAGGAGAGTTTGTTTAAAAAACTTGTTTGCAAGCAATTATGTAAAAAAAGAAGAAGTGCAGTCTGCAACAGTAAACTCTGCATCAACATTCAGCTCCTGTGTGATGATTAAACCTGGAGCATGGCCACAAATGTGAGTTGGTCCATCATTTGCTTGAGTAAAATCTAGGGAGTGCACAAGCTGCACAAATTTGCAGTCTGATTCATTATCAGCTTGGAAATTAAATATTCAGTTAAAGGATTTCTGTTGTAATTAGTGAGGACTCAGTAATTGTTGTATTTAGACTGGGTTTAGATAGTCAAAACATGGAAGATACCATTAGCATGCCTGGCTAACCTTTCTATGCAGGAACTAAGGATTCTACTACTCTGCTGTGAAAGAACCTAATGCCAATTAACCACATCTTTAGAGTACTGTCAGTTTCCATGGTCAACAATTTTCTTGTACTAAGGAAAAAACAGAAAAACTTAACTCTAAACAGGCCTATAAGAAAAGCCAATAGACAAGTGCTAAATCTAATTTCTGCATGGTACATCCAACAGTATCCAGGCACCCTTTGTCCCAACATCTAGTGTAGAGCCTTCCCAGAAGAGTGGAGGCTGTTACGGCAGCCAAGGAGGAACAATTTCCCCATTAATACCCTTGATGTCAGAAAAAGATGCTGGATAAGAAGGTTTCTTCAAATTTTATCCACATTGTTAATTATATGTGCTTTCTGAGTTGTTTTTTCTTTTAGTAAATAGGGTAAGAAAATGTAATGACTGCTATGTCTGTTGTAAACATACCTGGTTGCCTCCTACACTGGTGCAGCAAGTCTTGAGAGTATGTTTTTTGGTTTAAAAGCTAGAAAATCCTCATTCTGATACATTTTGAAGGTGAGAGAAACTTGTGAAAAACTACAGGTAGATATTTTAATTATTATTAGTTTAATAGTTGGCTAAAGCAGAAGAGATGCAGATAGCTAACATTACTTCTAGGAAGCCATATTTATTAGCCTCTACATTAGTAGTACATCACTGGATTTCTTTATTACTATGAATGGGATTCCCAATATGCGTGCATTGTTTATGTAGTGTATCTCATACTCTTAAAGCCATGGTTCTCTATAGAACCATGAACAACAAAGAACCATTTGCATGCTAAAAAGGGCTCTTCTATTGGGCTATGATGTCAAGCTTGTTGGAGTGGTTACTGGATTTACATTGTCTTTACCGCTGTCTTTACAAAGAAATCCTTGAAGGAGCCTTTAAGAGTGGCAAGAGAAACTTAATGGATGAAAAGACACTAAGGATGCAATAATATTGTAAACCTCTTACACAACACATTAAATGACTTTCAGGCCATAACGGGCCTTTAAGAGAAATGTGTTGAAATTATTGCCTATGGCAATGCAAGCCATAGGCAACAGAAGTCTATACAGTATAGTGCAGATGTAGAAGACATTAGTCTGACAACAGACCTTCAAAGAGGTGAGAGCAGAGCAAAGGCCACTGCTACGGAGGAGAAAGCCAATGATGTTTCTGAAGGCCATGTGTTTTCTGTTAGGGGTCACAGCGGAGAAGATTAACAGCAATCTTTGCTATGCATTGAAATCCCACTGCAGCTTTTTAATCAGACCTTCAAGCATTTCTAGGAGAAGTCTGCATATTTCCTCTGAATAGACAGTAAAAAAAAAGCACACACCTAGAAAGTGCACGCTAAAGCCATTAGCAGCTTCACATATTTGCCTGCACGCGACCTGATTTTACGGGTTCATATGCCTAATGAATTACTTACCATTGTCTCCTTTCAGTGATGAATAGGCCAGCAGGGAGATTAAATGTGGTAAAAAACAGTGCTGCCTATTAATCATAGTTTAGCTAGGTTCTATAGCAGCCAGGTAAACAAACAGCGCAGGTATAGAAGTCACGAATGCTAATTCATCACGCCACACACAGACAGTTCTCTAGTCATTAGCGAGGTAATAGCCTAAGACATTATACAAATATATTAAAGATGACGTTATCTTCCAAGGCTATTAGCCACATTATAGGATATTTATTCTCTCTTTCTCCCCCTCCCCCTCTCTCTCCATCTCTTTCTCTCTCTGGTTTCTCTGGTTGACAGATCATTACAGAAAACAAGCACTGTGTGCAGTGACCTTGTCCCCACTGCTGGACTCTGGACTTCGTGCTACAGTGGAAACAGGAGTTCCAAGTATGATGTGCTTGACAGAGTGAGCTTTTGGCTGAGACTGCATGTCTGCCCCAACAATCTTTCGCTTAGTTTGAAAAACCAGGGCTTGGATTACAGGCTTGGAACAGCAGTCACTGTTATCTGGCATACTGAGTATCTCAGAAAACTCTCTGCTTGCCATGTCAAGATGCCTTTAAAGGGCACATAACATTAAAAAAAAAGGTTTCTTATTTTGAATTTATTTAGGGTATGACGTATGTAACATCTAAAACCCTTTGAGACCTCTATTAAAAGGCTTCCACCTCTGCATGCATCTGTGTTTTGCGCTTTCATTTGTTTTTAAACAGAGTCATGAAGTGTTATATATGCCCAGATTCAACCCAACCTTAGCTAATAAAATATTCTACACAGTGTATTTATGAATTTGTCCATAAAACTACAGAAGCACAAAAACAAGCATCATTTTGGGCGATGTCCCTCTGTGCTTTTATGGTACACTGCTTGCTGTTTATCCACAGTTTACACAAGTAAGGGGTCAGTTTTTCCTATTTTTTATTATCTGCCTAATTTTGCTAAAATCACTCAGGTTTTCTGAATAAGATGATTCAAGATCTGACACTGTGCATTGTTTTAGGGCTTTGTCTTATATCTTCTTGTTTTTCTGTTTCTGGATTGCATTTCTTGCTTTTCTCTTTCCTCTCTCTCAAAGCTGGCAAAACACATTCCAACCACATCTGAATCAGAAACTCCACTTGGCTCAGGTAATCTAACAGAAGCCTATCTGTGCAACCATCTTCCAGTGCTACATGGATGTGCCCACCTCGACTTCCAAATCTGCAAACCAACCTCTGATTTCTATATACTTTTCCTACATAACCCTACATAACTGACATAAACCTTGGGCCTGTATCTCAGCATTATTTCTCTAATTTCAGGGGGGAAAATGAATTTTATTTCACACTACTGAGGAGCAGAAATTAACATGTTGAAATTCTAATTACTATGGCAAGCTGTTTCACCCTTTTTTCTTAATCTCAGTAATTCAGTTTATATGTGTGAAAATGAAATTCTAACTTTTGAGAATTAAATTTTTGATATCAGTAATTTTATTTGCACATATGAAAATTAAAATACCTTTAGTAATTATAAATTTTGACTAGTAAAAATATTTTTTTTACATTTTTACATGTCATTTTTATACTGTTTAAATTGAATTAAATTGAAAAAATGGGATTAAAAGTTAAAATGTCTTGCAATAAAATCAATTTGAACCTGCAATTATAATTTTAACATGTAAAATGACTCTTCACTTAAGTAGATTCCAAGCTAAACCTACTTTCCATACATCAGAGGGGGAATTTGTGGATGGCTGAATTTGACACAGGTAGAAGTTTTAAATACACTAGCAGTAAAATCTGGAAATCTAAACTCTAAAAAAAGTCTTTTTTTTTTCTCTGCATTCCCACAACAACAGTTAGGTTTGTCTTGCTAATCTGTTCAAACAGATGTATCTTTTATGTATTATTTAATCATCTGAGTTTGCGTATATGCAATTTGTTGTACCAGGGTTGGTCAAAATACTTAAATACAAAAAGTAGTGATGACTTAATACTGAATACACTGTGCTAAATATATTCAGTGATGTGATCTATTGCAATACATACAGCAACATATTCAGAATAATTTTTGAACACAATTATAATACATATTGATATAGCACTTTTATAATGTTCTTTGCTGTTACCGACTGGTGGTTTTCTTCCTGTAATTCTTCTGTTAATGTTTCATGAAAAATTAAATTAGCATTCAAATGAAATTTTGAAATTCTAAACATAATTTTTTTCTCTCTCACCTTCTTTTCTGTTGCTCCTACAATTCCAAAGCCTTAGCAGGAGTTTGATATTCCCTCAAAATCACATCACATTGATTTATCAGTCTACTCAGGCTTTCGCAGATCTTACTAACACAGATTGATAACTGATCATTACATTGGTTTGTCAGCCTACTCAGGCTTTAGCAGAGCTTAGTAAGACAGAATAACTGATTATTACATTGGTTTATCGGTCTACTCCGGCTTTGGCAAAACTCAGTAACACTTAGATTAATAACTGATCATCACAGCGTTTATCAGTCAACTCAGGATTTAGCATTAACTTGAGATTGAAGAAAAGAGTCGTTAAGGTTCTCTTTAGAGTTCATCTAACAGCATTATTGCTGCATACAGTGCACATATTTTAAAACAGCACATATTTTAAAGCAGTTGATGGTGTTTCCTTTGAAGACTGGACGTTTTTATTCAGTAAGTGTTCTAAAAATGTAAAAAGGGACTTTATCCTGAATACCGCCTATACGAAATGCAACTTGGACTGATTATAGATACTTAACTTCTGTATTCTGGATACGTATTCTAAATAGTTATTAACAAATTAGTAACAGAACAGATTGTTTAAGATATACAAATTGCATAAAGTCAAAAATATTCTGAGTAGATCTAAGAAATTAAAGTAAAATAATAATAATAAAATGTAGGATATGGCCCTTTAAAGTATATATCCCATGCACAAAACCTCCTATCTCCATTTTTGCCATTTATTTCTGGTTCCATTCACTTTAAAAATAAAGTAAGTTTTTTGTTTCTCCTCCAAAGTTATCATTTTAGAGTTATAAGGTTTTGTTCCGTCACAATAGTGATATAGTAGTAATACAAAATCAGACATGTTAAAAGACAGGATATGGCCCCTTTAATACTGCACAGCCTTTGTGAAGCTTTACTGAAGGCTGACTGTTAAATTCAGCTATTTTAGGTCATGTTCCTTCTACATTCCACCTTTCACATGCCAGTGTCACAGCTACAATTGTTGTATTTTTTAAGTCTCTGTCAGACCTTGGAGGTAAATGATTGCTCCTGTCTTTCAGTTACTACTAGGCTCCTGTCACATGAACTGCAGGGATCCAGAGCTCAGGGGAGAAATTCTGTACCATTTGGTATTAGTCTTTCAAGGTGTCTAAAGAAAATAGGGTTCAAATATCTCACAGTAAAAAAAGTGAATTTATTGATTTTCGCTTTGAACTGAGGTTTTCATTATCACAGGGATGATAAGATGGAGCTACAACAGAGCGCCGCACTTGTTAGAAGATTTTCAAAGAGAAAGAGGTTTACAGATGAAGCTTCATGAGAGAAGTATAAAGCCCTCGCATATGAACAATGGGCAAAAGCCCTCTGAGCTGCATCTGAGTGTTTGTAGAATAAGATGCTGTAAACCCAGGTTTGAGCATTGGCTCCTTGAAGGTGAACCTACAGAAGACATTTCTATAAATGTTTGTATTTATTGAATTTTGTTCTTCATTTCTTTCCAGAGTTCTCAAAGGTAAAATATTTGTATTCCATGGTGCTGCTCTGCAAGTGAAACCAATGGAGTTGGCACTGTCCATGGTCCTGAGGAACAACAATTGAAGCATTTATGGCATTTTGGCAGACGCTCTTATCCAGAGTGACTTACAGGTTGATCATTTTTACACAGGTAGGCCAAGGTGGTGTTAGGAGTCTTGCCCAAGGACCCTTATTGGTATAGTGTAGGGTGATTGCCCTGGTGGGGGATTGAATCCCAGTCTACAGCGTAGAAGGCAAAGGTGTTAACCACTACACTAACCAACCACTAATAGAAGTTTGAAATCTTGTTTACATTTATGGCATTTGGCTGATGCTCTTATCCAGAGCAACTTACAACTTGATCATTTTACACAGGGGTGGGGGCAAGGTGGTGTTAGGAGTCTTGCCCAAGGACTCTTATTGGTAGAGTGTAGGGTGTTTACCCAGGTGGGGATTGAACCCCAGCCTACAGTGTAGAAGGCAAAGGTGTTAACCACTACACTAACTATTATTATTGGCAGTAGTAGTAATAGTTGTAGTATCACATGTGATTGAATATCCTCAATACAGTACTGTGTAAAATCAGAGAATCAGAGACCATCCTTCGTTTATGTAATTTCCAGTCAAAATGGTCATTAAATCACCAGGATCATTTTCACAGAAGCCTCAAAAATAAACAGAATTTCACATTTCTCAGTATTTAATGTGTCCACTCTTTGCATTTATTTCACTCTTCTGCAGGGAAATCTTGTGTTTATATTTTCTACCTCTCATTACCCAAGTTAATACACCAAGTTAATACAAACACACTCAGTGATGTTGGACTCTGTGTTGACAAGTCCATTGTTATTATAACACCAGCAGCTTCTTTGTTTGCTAAGTAAGTCTTGATTTTATGTGCTTATTCTCAGCAGTGTGCTTGGGGTTGTTATCTTGCTATAGAAATAATTTCGTTCTAAACATTTTTCAGATGGCATTGCATGATCACATTCAATCACAAGCTCACAAGTCCAGATGTTGTTCTACATCCCTAAACTTGCACTTGGATCCCCCAACCTCCAGCAGCATTGACAGATGGCTTAAAGAGCCTTTTAATGGCTTTGGTGGTGTACATAATGCCTTCTGTTCCTACCAAAAATCTCAAATTTAGACAGTGTGTAAACCTTCGTTTGCAGTTTGGGTAGAGATAAGATTTTTCTTTTTTTTCAAGATAGATCTTATATCTAATCTCCTAAAAAATATCCCTAGTTAGCCATTTTAGATGTGCAAGAGAGAAAACTAGCAAGACATTCAGGTGAGTTTGGGTAGTTGTATGTGTAAATGTTAGTGTCTCTGAAGGGGAGCATGATGTCTTCTAGTGACTCCTTTGGGAACAGCGTTTGTTGGGAGAATGCAGCAGTAACTGGTTGGTTTTATGAGTGGCAGAACACAGAAGAGTTAACCCCACAGTGGTCCACAAACTCGTCCATGTGTAAAATTCAACGTTTCTATATAATACAGCACAAAAACACAGTTCAGATATTTCCAGAATCTGCAGTCACCCTATCCATTTAATCATGAGATTGTAGGTAACTTATG